>NW_027228048.1:0-75888 GCF_037783145.1 Equus przewalskii
TTTTTGCGTGTCAGGTAGGTGGTTCCGGCGAGTCGAGCAGGCGGTTCCGGCGTGCTCGGCAGGTGGTTCAGGCGGGTCTGGCAGGTGTTTTCGGTCTGTTCGGGGTGTGGTTCCGGCATCTCAGGCACATGGTTCTGGCACGTCTGAGAGGTGGTTCCGGCCAGCCCGACAGGTGTTTCCATGGTGTCCGCCAAGTGGTCCTGGCATAGCTGGCAGGTGATGTTGGCGTGACCGGCAGGTGGTTCCAGCCAGCCGGGCAGGTGATTCCGAAGAGTTCACCAAATGGTTGTGGCGTAGCCGGCAGGTGATTTTGGCGTGTCCACATGGCGGTTTTGGCGAGTCGAGCAGGTGGTTCAGGCGTGCTCGGCAAGTGCTTCCGGAGTCATTGGCATGTGGTTCC
The DNA here is from genome assembly GCF_037783145.1 of Equus przewalskii. Taxonomy (NCBI): domain Eukaryota; kingdom Metazoa; phylum Chordata; class Mammalia; order Perissodactyla; family Equidae; genus Equus; species Equus przewalskii. The sequence continues at coordinate 401 of NW_027228048.1, forward strand.
GGCATGTCTGAGAGGTGGTTCCGCCATGCCCGGCAGGTGATTCCGGAGTGTTCGCCAAGTGATTCTGGCGTAGCCGGCAGGTGATTTTGCATGTACGGCAATGGTTCCGGCGAGTCGAGCCGGTGGTTCCGGCATCGCCGGCAGGTGGTTCCGGCATGCCCGGCAAGTGAGTCCGGAGTGTCCGGCATGGGGTTCTGGCACCTCTGAGAGGTGGTTCCGGCATGCCCGGCAGGTGATACTGTAGTGTTCGCCAAGTGGTTCTGGCGTAGCCGGCAGGTGATTTTGCATGTCCGGCAATGGTTCCGGCGTGTCGAGCCGGTGGTTCCAGAATGTCCCGAAGGTGGTTCCGGCATGTCCGGCAGGTGGTTCCGGCATGTCCAGCATGCCCGGCAGGTGAATTCCGGAGTGTCCGGCATGTGGTTCTGGCACCTCGGTTAGGTGGTTCCGGAATGCCTGGCCTGTGATTCCGGAGTTTCTGCCGAGTGGTTCTGGCGTAGTCGGCAGGTGATTTGGGCGTGTGCAGCAGGTGGTTTTGGCGAGTCGAGCAGGTGGTTCTGGCGTGCTCGGCAGGTGCTTCCGGTGTCATTGGCATGTGGTTCCGGCATGTCTGAGAGGTGGCTACGCCATGCCAGGAAGGTGATTCCGGAGTGTTCGCCAAGTGGTTCTGGCATAGCCGGCAGGTGATTTTGCATGTCCGGCAATGGTTCCGGTGAGTCGAGACAGTGGTTCCGGCATGTCCGGCGGGTGGTTCCGGCATGCCCCGCAGGTGATTCCGGAGTGTCCAGCATGTGGTTCTGGCAACTCTGAGAGGTGGTTCCGGGATGCCTGGCATGTGATTCCGGAGTGTCTGCCGAGTGGTTCTGGCGTGTCCAGCAGGTGTTTCCGGCCTTCCGGCAGGTGGTTCTGTCATGTCCGGCACGAGGTTCTGGCGAGTCTGAGAGTTGGTTCCGGCATGCCCGACAGGTGATTCCGGAGTCCTCCGGCATTTGGTTCTGGCACCTCTGAGAGGTGGTTTCGGCATGCCCGACAGGTGATTCCGGAGTGTCCGGCATGTGGTTCTGGCACCTCTGAGAGGTGGTTACGGCATGACGGCAGGTGGTACCGGGGTGTCTGCCGAGTGCTTCTGGCGTAGCTGGCAGGTGATTCTGGGGTGTCCAGCAGGTGGTTCTGGGGAGTGGATCAGGTGGTTCCGGCATACTCGGCAGGTGTTATCGGCGCGTCCGGAACATGGTTCTGGCAAGTCTGAGAGGCGGTTCCGGCATGCCCGACAGGTGATTCCGGAGTGTTCGCCAAGTGGTTCTGGTGTAGCCGGCAGGTCATTTTGCATGTCCGGCGGTGGTTCCGGCGAGTCGAGCCGGTGGTTCCGGCGTGTCCGGCAGGTGGTTCTGGCGTGACCGGCACGAGGTTCTGGCACGTCTGACAGTTGGTTCCGGCATGCCCGACAGGTGATTCCGGATGTCCCCCACGTGGTTCTGGCGTACCCGGCAGGTGATTTTGGCTTGTCTGGCAGGTGTTTCTTGCAAGTCGAGCATTTGGCTCAGGCATGCTCAGGAGGTGCTTCCGGCATGTCTGGCACGTGGTTCTGGTGTGTCTGAGAGCTGGTTCTGGCATGTCCGGCAGATGATTCCGGAGTGTCCACCAAGTGGTTGTTGCATACCTGACAGGTGATTTTAGCGTGTCAGGTAGGTGGATTGCAGGCGAGAGTCGAGTAGGTGGTTCGGCGTGCTCGGCAGGTGGCTCAGGCGGGTCTGGCTGGTGGTTTCGGTCTGTTCGGGGTGTGGTTCCGGCATCTCAGGCACATGGTTCTGGCACGTCTGAGAGGTGGTTCCGGCCGGCCCGACAGGTGTTTCCATGGTGTCCGCCAAGTGGTTCTGGCATAGCTGGCAGGTGATGTTGGCGTGACCGGCAGGTGGTTCCAGCCAGACCGGCAGGTGATTCCGAAGTGTTCACCAAATGGTTGTGGCGTAGCCGGAAGCTGATTTTGGCATGTCCAGCAGGTGGTTATGGCGAGTCAAGCAGGTGGTTCTGGCGTGCTCGGCAGGTGCTTCCAGTGTCATTGGCATGTGGTTCCGGCATGTCTGAGAGGTGGTTCTGCCATGCCCGGCTGGTGATTCCAGAGTGTTCCCCAAGTGGTTCTGGCATAGCCGGCAGGTGGTTTTGCATGTCCGGCAATGATTCCGGCGAGTCGAGCCGGTGGTTCCGGCATGTCCGGCAGGTGATTCCGGCATGTCCAGCAGGTGGTTCCGGCATGCCCGGCAGGTGATTCCGGAGTGTCCGGCATGTGGTTCTGGCACCTCTGAGAGGTGGTTCCGGCATGCCCGGCATGTGATACCGGAGTGTTCAGCATTTGGTTCTGGCACCTCTGAGAGGTGGTTCCGGAATGCCTGGCCTGTGATTCCGGAGTGTCTGCCGAGTGGTTCTGGCATAGCCGGGAGTTGATTTTGGCGTGTCCGATAGTTGGTTCTGGGGAGTGGATCAGCTGGTTCCGGCATACTCGGCAGGTGGTACCGGCGTGTCCAGAACATGGTTCTGGCAAGTCTGAGAGGTGGTTCCGGCACGCCCGACAGGTGATTCCGGAGCGTCCGCCAAGTGTTTCTGGCGTACCCGGCAGAAGATTTTGGAATGTCCGACAAGTGTTTCTTGCAAGTCGAGCAGCTGGCTCAGGCATGCTCAGCTGGTGCTTCCGGCGTCTCTGGCACGTGGTTCTGGTGTGTCTGAGAGCTGGTTATGGCATGTCCGGCAGATGATTCCGGAGTGTCCACCAAGTGGTTGTCGCATACCCGGCAGGTGATTTTAGCGTGTCAGGTAGGTGGTTCGAGCGAGTCGAGTAGGTGGTTCCTGCGTGCTGGGCAGGTGGCTGAGGCGGGTCTGGCAGGTGGTTTCGGTCTGTTTGGGGTGTGGTTCCGGCATCTCAGGCACATGGTTCTGGCACTTCTGATAGGTGGTTCCGGCCGGCCCGACAGGTGTTTCCATGGTGTCCGCCAAGTGGTTCTGGCATAGCTGGCAGGTGATGTTGGCGTGACCGGCAGGTGGTTCCAGCCAGCCCGGCAGGTGATTCCGACGTGTTCACGAAATGGTTGTGGCGTAGCCGGAAGGTGATTTTGGCGTGTCCAGCAGGTGGTTTTGGCGAGTCGAGCAGGTGGTTCTGGCATGCTCGGCAGGTGATTCCGGTGTCATTGGCATGTGGTTCCGGCGTGTCTGAGAGGTGGTTCCGCCATGCCCGGCAGGTGATTCCGGAGTGTTCCCCAAGTGGTTCTGGCATAGCCGGCAGGTGATTTTGCATGTCCGGCAATGGTTCCGGCGAGTCGAGCCGGTGGTTCCGGCATGTCCGGCAGGTGGTTCCGGCATGCCCGGCAGGTGATTCCGGAGTGTCCGGCGTGTGGTTCTGGCACCTCTGAGAGGTGGTTCCGGCATGCACGGCAGGTGATACCGGAGTGTTCGCCAAGTGGTTCTGGCGTAGCCGGCAGGTGATTTTGGCGTGTCAGGAAGGTGGTTCCGGATAGTTGAGCAGGTGGATCAGGCGTGCTCGCCAGGGGGTTCAGGCGGGTCTGGCAGGTGGTTTCGGTCTGTTCGGGGAGTGGTTCCGGCATCTCAGGCACATGGTTCTGGCACGTCTGAGAGGTGGTTCTGGCCGGCCCGACAGGTGTTCCGGAGTGTCCGCCAAGTGGTTCTGGCGTAGCTGAAAGGTGATGTTGGCGTGACCGGCAGGTGGTTCCAGCCAGCCCGGCAGGTGATTCCGGAGTGTCTGCCATGTGGTTCTGGCATAGCTGGCAGGTGATTTTGGCGTGTCCAGCAGGTGGTTCCGGCGAGCTCAGCAGGTTGTAGAAGCGTGTCCGGATCATGGTTCTGGCACGTCTGAGAGATGGTTCCGGCATGCCCGGCAGGTGATTCCGGAGTGTCCGGCATGTGGTTATGGCACCTCTGAGAGGTGGTTCCGGCATGCCCGGCAGGTGATTCCGGAGTGTACGGCATGTGGTTCTGGCATCTCTGAGAGGTGGTTCCGGCATGCCCGGCAGTTGGTTCCGGAGTGTCTGCCCAGTGGTTCTGGCGTAGTCGGCACGTGATTCTGGCGTGTCCAGCAGGTGGTTCTGGGGAGTGGATCAGGTGGTTCCGGCATACTCGGCAGGTGGTACCGGCGTGTCAGGAACACTGTTCTGGCAAGTCTGAGAGGTGGTTCCGGCATGCCCGACAGGTGATTCCGGAGTGTTCGCCAAGTGGTTCTGGCGTAGCCGGCATGTCATTTTGCATGTCCGGCGGTGGTTCTGGCGAGTCAAGCTGGTGGTTCCGGCGTGTCCGGCAGGTGTTTCCGGTCTGTCCGGCACGTGGTTCTGGCGTGTCCGGCACGAGGTTCTGGCACGTCTGAGAGTTGGTTCCGGCATGCCCGACAGGTGATGCCGGAGTGTCCGCCACGTGGTTCTGGCGTACCCGGCAGGTGATTTTGGCGTGTCTGGCAGGTGTTTCTTGCAAGTCGAGCATGTGACTCAGGCATGATCAGCAGGTGCTTCCGGCGTGTCCGGCACGTGGTTCTGGTGTGTCTGAGGGCTGGTTCTGGCATGTCCGGCAGATGATCCCGGAGTGTCCACCAAGTGGTTCTGTAGACCTGGCAGGTGATTTTGGCGTGTCTGGAAGGTGGTTCCGGCTAGTTGAGCAGGTGGATCAGGCTTGCCCGCCAGGGGGTTCAGGCTGGTCTGGCAGGTGCTTTCGGTCTGTTCGGGGAGTGGTTCCGGCATCTTAGGCACATGGTTCTGGCACGTCTGAGAGGTGTTTCCGGCCGGCCGGAGAGGTGTTCCGGAGTGTCCGCCAAGTGGTTCTGGCTTAGCTGAAAGGTGATGTTGGCGTGACCGGCAGGTGGTTCCAGCCAGCCCGGCAGGTGATTCCGGAGTGTCTGCCGTGTGGTTCTGGCGTAGCTGGCAGGTGATTTTGGCGTGTCCAGCAGGTGGTTCTGGCCAGCCCGGCAGGTGGTACCAGCGTGTCCGGAACATGGATCTGGCACGTCTGAGAGATGGTTCCGGCATGCCCGGCAGGTGATTCCGGAGTGTCCGGCATGTGGTTCTGGCACCTCTGAGAGGTGGTTCCGGCATGCCCGGCAGGTGGTTCCGGAGTGTCTGCCGAGTGGTTCTGGCGTAGTCGGCAGGTGATTCTGGCGTGTCCAGCAGGTGGTTCTGGGGCGTGGATCAGGTGGTTCCGGCATACTCGGCAGGTGGTACTGGCGTGTCCGGAACATGGTTCTGGCAAGACTGAGAGGCGGTTCCGGCATGCCCGGCAGGTGATACCGGAGTGTCCGGCATTTGGTTCTGGCAAGTCTGAGAGGTGGTTCCGGCATGCCCGACAGGTGATTCCGGAGTGTTCGCCAAGTGGTTCTGGCGTAGCCGGCAGGTGATTTTGCATGTCCGGCAATGGTTCCGGCGAGTCGAGAAGGGGGTTCCGGGATGTCGGGCAGGTGGTTCCGGCATGCCCGGCAGGTGATTCCGGAATGTCCGGCATCTGGTTCTGGCACCTCTGAGAGGTGGTTCCGGAATGCCTGGCATGTGATTCCGGAGTGTTCGCCAAGTGGCTCTGGCGTAGCCGGCTGGTCATTTTGCATGTCCGGCGGTGGTTCCGGCGAGCCTAGCTGGTGGTTCCGGCGTAGCCGGCAGGTAATTTTGGCGTGTGCAGAAGGTGGTTTTGGCGACTCGAGCAGGTGGTTCCCCCATGCCCGCCAGGTGATTCCGGAGTTTCGCCAAGTGGTTCTCGCGTAGCCGGCAGGTGATTTTGCATGTCCGGCAATGGTTCCGGCGAGTCGAGCCGGTGGTTCCGGCATGTCCGGCAGGTGGTTCCGGCATGCCCGGCAGGTGATTCCGAAGTGTCCGGCGTGTGGTTCTGGCACCTCTGAGAGGTGGTTCCGGCATGCACGGCAGGTGATACCGGAGTGTTCGCCAAGTGTTTCTGGCGTAGCCGGCAGGTGATTTGGCTTGTCCGGCAATGGTTCCGGCGAGTCGAGCCGGTGATTCCGGAATGTCCGGCAGGTGGTTCCGGCATGTCCGGCAGGTGGTTCCGGCATGTCCAGCACGTGGTTCCAGCATGCCCGGCAGGTGATTCGGAGTGTCCGGCATGTGGTTTTGGCACCTCTGAGAGGTGGTTCCGACATGCCCGGCAGGTGATTCCGGAGTGTCTGCTGAGTGGTTCTGGCGTAGCCGGCAGGTGATTTTTTCATGTCCAGCAGGTGGTTTTGGCGAGTTGAGCAGGTGGTTCTGGCGTGCTTGGCAGGTGCTTCCGGTGTCATTGGCATGTGGTTCCGGCATGTCTGAGAGGTGGTTCCGGCATGCCCGGCAGGTGGTTCCGGAGAGTCTGCCGAGTGGTTCTGGAAGCAGCCCGGCAGGGGATTCCGAAGAGTTCACCAAATGGTTGTGGCGTAGCCGGCAGGTGATTTTGGCGTGTCAGGAAGGTGGTTCCGGCTAGTTGAGCAGGTGGATCAGGCGTGCTCGCCAGGGGGTTCAGGCGGGTCTGGCAGGTGGTTTCGGTCTGTTCGGGGAGTGGTTCCGGCATCTCAGGCACATGGTTCTGGCACGTCTGAGAGGTGGTTCCTTCCGGCCAGACAGGTGTTTCCGGAGTGTCCGCCAAGTGGTTCTGGCACCTCTGAGAGGTGGTTCCGGCATGCCCGGCAGGTGACACCGGAGTGTCCTGCATGTGGTTCTGGCACCTCTGAGAGGTGGTTCTGGCATGCCCGGCAGGTGATACCGGAGTCTCTGGCATTTGGTTCTGGCACCTCTGAGAGGTGGTTCCGGAATGCCTGGCATGTGATTCCGGAGTGTCTGCCGAGTGGTTCTGGCGTAGCCGGCAGTTGATTTTGCATGTCCGTCAATGGTTCCGGCGAGTCGAGCCGGTGGTTCCGGCATGTCCGGCAGGTGGTTACGGCATGCCCGGCAGGTGGTTCAGGCATGTCCAGCACATGGTTCCGGCCGGCCCGACAGGTGTTACCGGAGTGTCTGCCAAGTGCTTATGGCGTAGCTGAAAGGTGATGTTGGCGTGAGGGGCAGGTGGTTCCAGCCAGCCCGGCAGGTGATTCCGGAGTGTCCGGCATGTGGTTCTGGCACCTCTGAGAGGTGGTTCCGGCATGCCCGTCAGGTGATACCGGAGTGTTCGCCAAGTGATTCTGGCGTAGCCGGCAGGTGATTTTGCATGTCCGGCAATGGTTCCGGCGAGTCGAGCCGTGGTTCCGGAATGTCCGGCAGGTGGTTCCGGCATGTCCGTCAGGTGGTTCCGGCATGTCCAGCACGTGGTTCCAGCATGCCCGGCAGGTGATTCCGGAGTGTCCTGCATGTGGTTCTGGCACCTCTGAGAGGTGGTTCCGGAATGCCTGGCATGTGATTCCGGAGTGTCTGCCGAGTGGTTCCGGCGTAGCCGGCAGTTGATTTTGGCGTGTCCAACAGGTGGTTCTGGGGAGTGGATCAGCTGGTTCCGGCATACTCGGCAGCTGGTACCGGCGTGTCCAGAACATGGTTCTGGCAAGTCTGAGAGGTGGTTCCGGCACGCCCGACAGGTGATTACGGAGCGTCGGCCAAGTGTTTCTGGCGTACCCGGCAGGTGATTTTCGCCTGTCCAACAGGTGTATCTTGCGAGTCGAGCAGGTGGCTGAGTCATGCTCAGCTGGTGCTTCCGGCGTCTATGGCACGTGGTTCTGGTGTGTCTGAGAGCTGGTTCTGGCATCTCCGGGAGATGATTCCGGAGTGTCCACCAAGTGGTTCTTGTATACCTGGCAGGTGATTTTGGCGTGTCAGGAAGTTGGTTCCGGCTAGTTGAGCAGGTGGATCAGGCGTGCTCGCCAGGGGGTTCAGGCGGGTCTGGCAGGTGGTTTCGGTCTGTTCGGGGAGTGGTTCCGGCATCTCAGGCACATGGTTCTGGCACGTCTGAGAGGTGGTTCCGGCTGGCCCGACAGGTGTTTCCATGGTGTCCGCCAAGTGGTTCTGGCATAGCCGGCAGGTGATGTTGGCGTGACCGGCAGGTGGTTCCAGCAAGCCGGGCAGGTGATTCCGAAGTGTTCACCAAATGGTTGTGGCGTAGCCAGCAGGTGATTTTGGCGTGTCCAGCAGGTGGTTTTGGAGAGTGGAGCAGGTGGTTCTCGCGTGCTCGGCAGGTGCTTCCGGTGTCATTGGCATGTGGTTCCGGCATGTCTGAGAGGTGGTTCCGGCATGCCCGGCAGGTGGTTCCGGATTGTCTGCCGAGTGGTTCTGGAGCCAGACCGGCAGGTGATTCTGAAGAGTTCACCAAATGGTTGTGACGTAGCCGGCAGGTTATTTTGGTGTGTCAGGTAGGTGGTTCCGGCTAGTTGAGCAGGTGGATCAGGCGTGCACGCCAGGGGGTTCAGGCGGGTCTGGCATGTGGTTTCGGTCTGTTCGGGGAGTGGTTCCGGCATCTCATGCACATGGTTCTGGCACGTCTGAGAGGTGGTTACGGCCGGCCGGAGAGGTGTTTCCGGAGTGTCCTCCAAGTGGTTCTGGCGTAGCTGAGAGGTGATGTTGGCGTGACCGGCTGGTGTTTCCAGCCGGCCCGGCAGGTGATTCCGGAGTGTCTTCCATGTGGTTCTGGCGTAGCTGGCAGGTGATTTTGGCGTGTCCAGCAGGTGGTTCCGGCGAGCTCGGCAGGTGGTACCAGAGTGTCCGGAACATGGTTCTGGCACGTCTGAGAGATGGTTCCGGCATGCCCGGCAGGTGATTCCGGAGCGTCCGGCATGTGGTTCTGGGACCTCTGAGAGATGGTTCCGGCATGCCCGGCAGGTGATTCCGGAGTGTCCGGCATGTGGTTCTTGCACCTCTGAGAGGTGGTACCGTCATGCCCCCAGGTGATTCCGGAGTGTCCGGCATGTGGTTCTGGCACCTCTGAGAGGTGGTTCCGGCATGCCCGGCAGATGGTTCTGGAGTGTCTGCCGAGTGGTTCTGGCCTAGTCGGCAGGTGATTCTGTCGTGGCCAGCTGGTGGTTGTGGGGAGTGGATCAGGTGGTTCCGGCATACTCGGCAGGTGGTACCGGCGTGTCCGGAACATGGTTCTGGCAAGTCTGAGAGGCGGTTCCAGCATGCCCGACAGGTGATTCCGGAGTGTTCGCCAAGTGGTTCTGGTGTAGCCGGCAGGTCATTTTGCATGTCCAGCGGTGGTTCCGGCGAGTCGAGCCGGTGGTTCCGGCGTTTCCGGCAGGTGGTTCTGGCGTGACCGGCACATGGTTCTGGCACGTCAGAGAGATTGTTCCGTCATGCCAGGCAGGTGATTCCGGAGTGTCCGGCATGTGGTTCTGGCACCTCTGAGATGTGGGTCGGACATGCCCGGCAGGTGGTTCCGCAGTGTCTGGCGAGTAGTTCTCTCGTGGTCGGCAGGTGATTCTGGCGTGTCCAGCAGGTGGTTCTGGGGAGAGGATCAGGTGGTTCCAGCATACTCGGCAGGTGGTTCTGGCGTGACCGGCACGAGGTTCTGGCACGTCTGAGAGTTGGTTCCGGCATGCCCGACAGGTGATTCCGGAGTGTCTGCCACGTGGTTCTGGCGTACCCGGCAGGTGATTTTGGCGTGTCTGGCAGGTGTTTCCTGCAAGTCGAGCATTTGGCTCAGGCATGCTCAGCAGGTGCTTCCGGCGTGTCTGGCACGTGGTTCTGGTGTGTCTGAGAGCTGGTTCTGGCATGTCCGGCAGATGATTCCGGAGTGTCCACCAAGTGGTTGTGGCATACCCGGCAGGTGATTTTAGCGTGTCAGGTAGGTGGTTCCAGCGAGTCGTGTAGATGGATCAGGCGTGCTCGCCAGGGGGTTCAGGCGGGTCTGGCAGGTGGTTTCGGTCTGTTCGGGGAGTGGTTCCGGCATCTCAGGCACATGGTTCTGGCACGTCTGAGAGGTGGTTCCGGCCGGCCCGACAGGTGTTTCCGGAGTGTCTGCCAAGTGCTTATGGCGTAGCTGAAAGATGATGTTGGCGTGAGCGGCAGGTGGTTCCAGCCAGCCCGGCAGGTGATTCCGGAGTGTCTGCCGAGTGTTTCTGGCGTAGCCGGCAGGTGATTTTGGCGTGTCCAGAGGGTGGTATTGGCGAGTCGAGCAGGTGGTTCTTGCGTGCTCGGCAGGTGCTTCCGGTGTCATTGGCATGTGGTTCCGGCATGTCTGAGAGGTGGTTCCGCCATGCCCGGCAGGTGATTCCGAAGTGTTCGCCAAGAGGTTCTGGGGTAGCCGGCAGGTGATTTTGCATGTCCGGCAATGGTTCCGGCGAGTCGAGCCGGTGGTTCTTGCATGTCCGGCAGGTCGTTCCGGCATGCCCGGCAGGTGATTCCGGAGTTTCAGGCATGTTGTTCTGGCACCTCTGAGAGGTGGTTCCGGCATGCCCGGCAGGTGATACCGGAATGTCCAGCATTTGGTTCTGGCACCTCTGAGAGGTGGTTCCGGAATGCCTGGCATGTGATTCCGGAGTGTCTGCTGAGTGGTTCTGGCGTTGCCGGCAGTTGATATTGGCGTGTCCACTAGGTGGTTCTGGGGAGTGGATCAGCTGCTTCCGGCATACTCGGCAGGTTGTACCGGCGTGTCCAGAACATGGTTCTGGCAAGTCTGAGAGGAGGTTCCGGCACGCCCGACAAGTGATTCCGGAGCGTCCGCTAAGTGTTTCTGGCATGCCCGGCAGGTGATTTGGCATGTCCGACAGGTGTTTCTTGCGAGTCGAGCAGGTGGCTCAGGCATGCTCAGCTGGTGCTTCCGGGGTCTCTGGCACGTGGTTCTGGTGTGTCTGAGAGCTGGTTCTGGCATGACCGGCAGATGATTCCGGAGTGTCCACCAAGTGGTTCTGGTATACCTGGCAGGTGATTTTGGCGTGTCAGGAAGGTGGTTCCGGCTATTTGAGCAGGTGGATCAGGCGTGCTCGCCAGGGCATTCAGGCAGGTCTGACAGGTGGTTTCGGTCTGTTCGGGGAGTGGTTCCGGCATCTCAGGCACATGGTTCTGGCACGTCTGAGAGGTGGTTCCGGCCGGCCTGACAGGTGTTTCCGGAGTGTCCGCCAAGTGGTTCTGGCGTAGCTGAAAGGTGATGTTGGCGTGACCGGCATGTGGTTCCAGCCAGCCCGGCAGGTGATTCCGGAGTGTCTGCCGAGTGGTTCTGTCATAGCCGGCAGGTGATTTTGGCGTGTCCAGCGGGAGGTTTTGGCGAGTCGAGCAGGTGGTTCTGGCGTGCTCGGCAGGTGCTTCCGGAGTCATTGGCATGTGGTTCCGACATGTTTGAGAGGTGGTTCCTCCATGCCCGGCAGGTGATTCCGGAGTGTTCGCCAAGTGGTTCTGGCGTAGCCGACAGGTGATTTTGCATGTCCGGCAATGGTTCCGGTGAGTCGAGCCGGTGCTTCTGGCATGTCCAGCAGGTGGTTCCGGCATGCACAGCAGGTGATACCGGAATGTCCGGCATTTGGTTCTGGCACCTTTGAGAGGTGGTTCCGGAATGCTTGGCATGTGATTCCGGAGAGTCTGCCGAGTGGTTCTGGCGTAGCCGGCAGGTGATTTTGGCGTGTATGGCAGGTGTTTCTTGCAAGTCGAGCATTTGGCTCAGGCATGATCAGCAGTTGCTTCCGGCGTGTCTGGCACGTGGTTCTGGTGTGTCTGAGAGCTGGTTCTTGCATGTCCGGCAGATGATTCCGGAGTGTCCACCAAGTGGTTCTGGTAGACCTGACAGGTGATTTTGGCGTGTCTGGAACCTGGTTCCGACTAGTTGAGCAGGTGGATCTGGCGTGCTCGCCAGGGGGTTCAGGCGGGTCTGGCAGGTGGTTTCGGTCTGTTCGGGGTGTGGTTCCGGCATCTCAGGCACATGGTTCTGGCAAGTCTGAGATGTGGTTCTGGCCGGCCCTACAGGTGTTTCCGGAGTGTCCGCCAAGTGGTTCCTGCGTAGCTGAAAGGTGATGTTGGCGTGACCGGCAGGTGGTTCCAGCCAGACCGGCAGGTGATTCCGGAGTGTCTGCTGAGTGGTTCTGGCGTAGCCGGCAGGTGATTTTGCCGTGTCCAGCAGGTGGTTCCGGCGAGCTCGGCAGGTGGTACCGGCGTGTCCTGAACATGGTTCTGGCACGTCTGAGAGATGGTTCCGGCATTCCATGCAGGTGATTCCGGAGTGTCCGGCATTTGGTTCTGGCACCTCTGAGAGGTGGTTCCGGCATGCCCGACAGGTGATTCCGGAGTGTTCGCCATGTGGTTCTGGCATAGCCGGCAGGTCATTTTGCATGTCCGGCGGTTGTTCCGGCGAGTCGAGCCGGTGGTTCCGGCGTAGCCGGCCGTTGATTTTGGCGTGTCTACTAGGTGGTTCTGGGGAGTGGATCAGCTGGTTCCGGCATACTCGGCAGGTGGTACCGGCGTGTCCAGAACATGGTTCTGGCACGCCTGAGAGGTGGTTCTGGCCGGCCCGAAAGGTGTTTCTGCAGTGTCCGCCAAGTGGTTCTGGCATAGCTGAAAGGTGATGTTGGCGTGACCGGCAGGTCGTTCCAGCCAGCCCGGCAGGTGATTCCGGAGTGTCTGCAGAGTGGTTCTGGCGTAGCTGGCAGGTGATTTTGGCGTGTCCAGCGGGTGGTTTTGCCGAGTCGAGCAGGTGGTTCCGGCGTGCTCGGCAGGTGCTTCCGGTGTCATTGGCATGTGGTTCCGGCATGTCTGAGAGGTGGTTCCGCCCTGCCCGGCAGGTGATTGCGGAGTGTTCGCCAAGTGGTTCTGGTGTAGCCGGCAGGTGATTTTGCATGTCAGGCAATGGTTCCGGCGAGTCGAGCCGGTGGTTCCGGAATGTCCGGCAGGTGGTTCCGGCATGTCCGGCAGGTGGTTCCGGCATGTCCAGCACGTGGTTCCAGCATGCCCGGGAGGTGATTCCGGAGTGTCCGGCATGTGGTTCTGGCAAGTCTGAGAGGTGGTTCCGGCATGCCTGGCCTGTGATTCCGGAGTTTCTGACGAGTGGTTCTGGCGTAGACGGCAGTCGATTTTGGCGTGTCCACTAGGTGGTTCTGGGGAGTGGATCAGCTGGTTCCGGCATAATCGGCAGGTGGTACCGGCGTGTCCAGAACATGGTTCTGGCAAGTCTGAGGCGAGGTTCCGGCACGTCCGACAGGTGATTCCGGAGCGTCTGCCAAGTATTTCTGGCGTACCCGGCAGGTGATTTTGGCATCCGACAGGTGTATCTTGCGAGTCGAGCAGGTGGCTCAGGCATGCTCAGCTGTTGCTTCCGACGTCTCTGGCACGTGGTTCTGGTGTGTCTGAGAGCTGGTTCTGGCATGTCCGGCAGATGATTCCGGAGTGTCCACAATTGGTTCTTGTATACGTGGCAGGTGATTTTGGCGTGTCAGGGAGTTGGTTCCGGCTATTTGAGCAGGTGGATCAGGCGTGCTCGCCAGGGGGTTCAGGCGGGTCTGGCAGGTGGTTTCGGTCTCTTCGGGGAGTGGTTCCGGCATCTCAGGCACATGGTTCTGGCACGTCTGAGAGGTGGTTCCGTCCGGCCCGACAGGTGTTTCCATGGTGTCCGCCAAGTGGTTCTGGCATAGCTTTCAGGTGATGTTGGCGTGACAGGCAGGTGGTTCCAGCCAGCCCGGCAGGTGATTCCGGAGTGTCTGCCGAGTGGTTCTGGCGTAGCCGGCAGGTGATTTTGGTGTGTCCAGCAGGTGGTTCTGGCGAGATCGGCAGGTGGTACCAGCGTGTCCAGAACATGGTTCTGGCATGTCTGAGAGATGGTTCCGTCATGCCAGGCAGGTGATTCCGGAGTGTCCGGCATGTGGTTCGGGCACCTCTGAAAGGTGGTTGCGGCATGCCCGGCAGGTGATTCCGGAGTGTCCGGCATTTGGTTCTGGCACCTCTGATAGGTGGTTCCCGCATGCCCGTCAGGTGGTTCCGGAGTGTCTGCCGAGTGGTTCTGGCGTAGTCGGCAGGTGATTCTGGCGTGTCCAGCTGATGGTTGTGGGGAGTGGATCAGGTGGTGCCGGCATACTCGGCAGGTGGTACCGGCGTGTCCGGAACATGGTTCTGGCAAGTCTGAGAGGCGGTTCCAGCATGCCCGACAGGTGATTCCGGAGTGTCCGCAACATGGTTCTGGCGTACCCGGCAGGTGCTTCCGGCGTGTCTGGCACGTGGTTCTGGTGTGTCCGAGAGCTGTTTCTGGCATGTCCGGCAGATGATTCCGGAGTGTCCACCAAGTGGTTGTGGCATACCCGGCAGGTGATTTTAGCGTGTCAGGTAGGTGGTTCCAGCGAGTCGAGTAGGTGGTTTCGGCGTGCTCGGAAGATGGTTCAGGCGGGTCTGGCAGGTGGTTTCGTCTGTTCGGGGTGTGGTTCCGGCATCTCAGGCACATGGTTCTGGCACGTCTGACAGATGGTTCCGGCATGCCCGGCAGGTGATTCGGGAGTGTCCGGCATGTGGTTCTGGCACCTCTGAGAGGTGGTTCCGGCATGCCCGGCAGGTGATTCCGGAGTGTCCGGCATGCGGTTCTGGCACCTCTGAGAGGTGGTTCCGGCATGCCCGGCTGTTGGTTACGGAGTGTCTGCCAAGTGGTTCTGGAGTAGCCGGCAGGTGATTCTGGCGTATACAGCAGGTGGTTCTGGGGAGTGGATCAGGTGGTTCCGGCATACTCGGCAGGTGGTACCGGCGTGTCCGGAACATGGTTTTGGCAAGTCTGAGAGGTGGTTCGGGCAGGCCCGACAGGTGATTCCGGAGTGTTCGCCAACTGGTTCTGGCATAGCCGCCAGGTCATTTTGCATGTCCGGCGGTGGTTCCGGCGAGTTGAGCCGGTGGTTACGGCGTATCCAGCAGGTGTTTCCGGTCTGTCCGGCAGGTGGTTCTGGCGTGACGGGCACGAGGTTCTGGCACGTCTGAGAGTTGGTTCCGGCATGCCCTACAGGTGATTCTGGAGTGTCCGCTACGTGGTTCTGGCGTACCCGGCAGGTGATTTTGGCGTGTCAGGCAGGTGTTTCTTGCAAGTCGAGCATTTGGCTCAGGCATGCTCAGCAGGTGCTTCCGGCGTGTCTGGCACGTGGTTCTGGTGAGTCTGATAGCTGGTTCTGGCATGTCCGGCAGATGATTCCGGAGTGTCCACCAAGTGGTTGTGGCATACCCGGCAGGTGATTTTAGCGTGTCAGGTAGGTGTTTCCGGCGAGTCGAGTAGGCGGTTCCGGCGTGCTCGGCAGGTGGTTCAGGCGGGTCTGGCAGGTGGTTTCGGTCTGTTCGGGGAGTGGTTCCGCCATCTCAGGCTCATGGTTCTGGCACGTCTGAGAGGTGGTTCCGGCCGGCCCGACAGGTGTTTCCATGGTGTCCGCAAAGTGGTTCTGGCACAGCTGGCAGGTGATATTGGCGTGACCGGCAGGTGGTTCCAACCAGCCCGGCAGGTGATTCCGAAGAGTTCACCAAATGGTTGTGGCATAGCCGGCAGGTGATTTTGGCGTGTCCAGATGGTGGTTTTGGCGAGTCGAGCAGGTGGTTCTGGCTTGCTCGGCAGGTGCTTCCGGTGTCATTGGCATGTGGTTCCGGCATGTCTGAGAGGTGGTTCCGCCATGCCCGACAGGTGATTCCGGAGTGTTCCCCAAGTGGTTCTGGCGTAGCCGGCAGGTGATTTTGCATGTCCGGCAATGGTTCCGGCGAGTCGAGCCAGTGGTTCCGGCATGTCCGGCATGTGGTTCCTGCATGTCCGGCAGGTGGTTCCGGCATGCCCGGCAGGTGATTCCGGAGTGTCCGGCATGTGGTTCTGGCACCTCTGAGAGGTGGTTCCGGCATGCCCAGCAGGTGATACAGGAGTGTTCGCCAAGTGGTTCTGGCGTAGCCGGCAGGTAATTTTGCATGTCCGGCAATGGTTCTGGCGAGTCGAGCCAGTGGTTCCGTAATGTCCGGCAGGTGGTTCCGGCATGTCCGGCAGGTGGTTCCGGCATGTCCAGCATGTGGTTCCAGCATGCCCTGCAGGTGATTCCGGAGTGTCCGGCATGTGGTTCTGGCACCTCTGAGAGGTGGTTCCGGCATGCCCGGCAGGTGATACCGGAGTCTCCGACATTTGGTTCTGGCACCTCTGAGAGGTGGTTCCGGAATGCCTGGCCTGTGATTCCGGAGTGTCTGCTGAGTGGTTCTGGCGTAGCCGGCAGTTGATTTTGGCGTGTCCACTAGGTGGTTCTGGGGAGTGGATCAGCTGGTTCCGGCATACTCGGCAGGTGGTACCGGCGTGTCCAGAACATGGTTCTGGCAAGTCTGAGAGGTGGTTCTGGCACGCCCGACAGGTGATTCCGGAGCGTCCACCAAGTCTTTCTGGCTTACCCGGCAGGTGATTTTGGCATGTCCGACAGGTGTATCTTGCGAGTCGAGCAGGTGGCTCAGGCATGCTCAGCTGGTGCTTCCGGCGTCTCTGGCACGTGGTTCTGGTGTGTCTGAGAGCTTGTTCTGGCATGTCCGGCAGATGACTCCGGACTGTCCACCAAGTGGTTCTTGTATACCTGGCAGGTGATTTTGGCGTGTCAGGAAGTTGGTTCCGGCTAGTTGAGCAGGTGGATCAGGCGTGCTCGCCAGGGGGTTCAGGCGGGTCTGGCAGGTGGTTTCGGTCTGTTCGGGGAGTGGTTCCGGCATCTCAGGCACATGGTTCTGGCACGTCTGAGAGGTGGTTCCGGCTGGCCCGACAGGTGTTTCCATGGTGTCCGCCAAGTGGTTCTGGCATAGCCGGCAGGTGATGTTGGCGTGACCGGCAGGTGGTTCCAGCAAGCCGGGCAGGTGATTCCGAAGTGTTCACCAAATGGTTGTGGCGTAGCCAGCAGGTGATTTTGGCGTGTCCAGCAGGTGGTTTTGGAGAGTGGAGCAGGTGGTTCTCGCGTGCTCGGCAGGTGCTTCCGGTGTCATTGGCATGTGGTTCCGGCATGTCTGAGAGGTGGTTCCGGCATGCCCGGCAGGTGGTTCCGGAGTGTCTGCCGAGTGGTTCTGGAGCCAGACCGGCAGGTGATTCTGAAGAGTTCACCAAATGGTTGTGACGTAGCCGGCAGGTTATTTTGGTGTGTCAGGTAGGTGGTTCCGGCTAGTTGAGCAGGTGGATCAGGCGTGCACGCCAGGGGGTTCAGGCGGGTCTGGCATGTGGTTTCGGTCTGTTCGGGGAGTGGTTCCGGCATCTCATGCACATGGTTCTGGCACGTCTGAGAGGTGGTTACGGCCGGCCGGAGAGGTGTTTCCGGAGTGTCCGCCAAGTGGTTCTGGCGTAGCTGAGAGGTGATGTTGGCGTGACCGGCTGGTGTTTCCAGCCGGCCCGGCAGGTGATTCCGGAGTGTCTTCCATGTGGTTCTGGCGTAGCTGGCAGGTGATTTTGGCGTGTCCAGCAGGTGGTTCCGGCGAGCTCGGCAGGTGGTACCAGAGTGTCCGGAACATGGTTCTGGCACGTCTGAGAGATGGTTCCGGCATGCCCGGCAGGTGATTCCGGAGCGTCCGGCATGTGGTTCTGGGACCTCTGAGAGATGGTTCCGGCATGCCCGGCAGGTGATTCCGGAGTGTCCGGCATGTGGTTCTTGCACCTCTGAGAGGTGGTACCGTCATGCCCCCAGGTGATTCCGGAGTGTCCGGCATGTGGTTCTGGCACCTCTGAGAGGTGGTTCCGGCATGCCCGGCAGATGGTTCTGGAGTGTCTGCCGAGTGGTTCTGGCCTAGTCGGCAGGTGATTCTGTCGTGGCCAGCTGGTGGTTGTGGGGAGTGGATCAGGTGGTTCCGGCATACTCGGCAGGTGGTACCGGCGTGTCCGGAACATGGTTCTGGCAAGTCTGAGAGGCGGTTCCAGCATGCCCGACAGGTGATTCCGGAGTGTTCGCCAAGTGGTTCTGGTGTAGCCGGCAGGTCATTTTGCATGTCCAGCGGTGGTTCCGGCGAGTCGAGCCGGTGGTTCCGGCGTTTCCGGCAGGTGGTTCTGGCGTGACCGGCACATGGTTCTGGCACGTCAGAGAGATTGTTCCGTCATGCCAGGCAGGTGATTCCGGAGTGTCCGGCATGTGGTTCTGGCACCTCTGAGATGTGGGTCGGACATGCCCGGCAGGTGGTTCCGCAGTGTCTGGCGAGTAGTTCTCTCGTGGTCGGCAGGTGATTCTGGCGTGTCCAGCAGGTGGTTCTGGGGAGAGGATCAGGTGGTTCCAGCATACTCGGCAGGTGGTTCTGGCGTGACCGGCACGAGGTTCTGGCACGTCTGAGAGTTGGTTCCGGCATGCCCGACAGGTGATTCCGGAGTGTCCGCCACGTGGTTCTGGCGTACCCGGCAGGTGATTTTGGCGTGTCTGGCAGGTGTTTCCTGCAAGTCGAGCATTTGGCTCAGGCATGCTCAGCAGGTGCTTCCGGCGTGTCTGGCACGTGGTTCTGGTGTGTCTGAGAGCTGGTTCTGGCATGTCCGGCAGATGATTCCGGAGTGTCCACCAAGTGGTTGTGGCATACCCGGCAGGTGATTTTAGCGTGTCAGGTAGGTGGTTCCAGCGAGTCGTGTAGATGGATCAGGCGTGCTCGCCAGGGGGTTCAGGCGGGTCTGGCAGGTGGTTTCGGTCTGTTCGGGGAGTGGTTCCGGCATCTCAGGCACATGGTTCTGGCACGTCTGAGAGGTGGTTCCGGCCGGCCCGACAGGTGTTTCCGGAGTGTCTGCCAAGTGCTTATGGCGTAGCTGAAAGATGATGTTGGCGTGAGCGGCAGGTGGTTCCAGCCAGCCCGGCAGGTGATTCCGGAGTGTCTGCCGAGTGTTTCTGGCGTAGCCGGCAGGTGATTTTGGCGTGTCCAGAGGGTGGTATTGGCGAGTCGAGCAGGTGGTTCTTGCGTGCTCGGCAGGTGCTTCCGGTGTCATTGGCATGTGGTTCCGGCATGTCTGAGAGGTGGTTCCGCCATGCCCGGCAGGTGATTCCGAAGTGTTCGCCAAGAGGTTCTGGGGTAGCCGGCAGGTGATTTTGCATGTCCGGCAATGGTTCCGGCGAGTCGAGCCGGTGGTTCTTGCATGTCCGGCAGGTCGTTCCGGCATGCCCGGCAGGTGATTCCGGAGTTTCAGGCATGTTGTTCTGGCACCTCTGAGAGGTGGTTCCGGCATGCCCGGCAGGTGATACCGGAATGTCCAGCATTTGGTTCTGGCACCTCTGAGAGGTGGTTCCGGAATGCCCGGCATGTGATACCGGAGTGTCTGCCGAGTGGTTCTGGCGTAGCCGGCAGGTGATTTTGGCGTGTCCAGCAGGTGGTTCCGGCGAGCTCGGCAGGTGGTTCCGGCGTTTCCGGAACATGGTTCTGGCACGTCTGAGAGATGGTTCTGGCATGCCCGACAGGTGACTCCGCAGTGTCCGGCATGTGGTTCTGGCACCTCTGAGAGGTGGTTCCGGCATGCCCGGCAGTTGGTCACGGAGTGTCTGCCGAGTGGTTCTGGAGTATCTGGCAGGTGATTCTGGCGTATCCAGCAGGTGGTTCTGGGGTGTGGGTCAGGTAGTTCCGGCATACTCGGCAGGGTGTACCGGCGTGTCCGGAACATGGTTCTGGCAAGTCTGAGAGGTGGTTCCGGCATGCCCGACAGGTGATTCCGGAGAGTTCGCCAAGTGGTCTGGCGTAGCCGGCAGGTCATTTTGCATGTCCGGCGTTGTTTCCGGCGAGTCGAGCTGGTGGTTCCGGCGCGTCCAGCAGGTGTTTCCGGTCTGT
Source organism: Equus przewalskii (assembly GCF_037783145.1). NCBI lineage: Eukaryota > Metazoa > Chordata > Mammalia > Perissodactyla > Equidae > Equus > Equus przewalskii. Next base: position 19,987 of record NW_027228048.1, read on the forward strand.
CCGGCAGGTGGTTCTGGCGTGTCCGGCACGAGGTTCTGGCACGTCTGAGAGTTGGTTCCGGCATGCCCGACAGGTGATTCCGGAGTGTCCGCCACGTGGTTCTGGCGTACCCGGCAGGTGATTTTGGCGTGTCAGGTAGGTGGTTCCGGCGAGTCGAGTAGGTGGTTCCGGCGTGCTCGGCAGGTGGTTCAGGCGGGTCTGGCAGGTGGTTTCTGTCTGTTCGGGGAGTGGTTCCGGCATCTCAGGCACATGGTTCTGGCACATCTGATAGGTGGTTCCGGCCGGCCCGACAGGAGTTTCCATGGTGTCCGCCAAGTGGTTCGGGCATACCTGGCAGGTGATGTTGGCGTGACCGGCAGGTGGTTCCAGCCAGCCCTGCAGGTGATACCGGAGTGTCCGGCATTTGGTTCTGGCACCTCTGAGAGGTGGTTCCGGAATGCCTGGCATGTGATTCCGGAGTGTCTGCCGAGTGGTTCAGGCGTATCCGGCAGGTGATTTTGGCGTGTCCAGCAGGTGGTTCCGGCGAGCTCTGCAGGTGGTTCCGGCATGTCCGGAACATGGTTCTGGCACGTCTGAGAGATGGTTCCGGCATGCCCGGCTGGTGATTCCGGAGTGTTCGCCAAGTTGTTCTGGCGTAGCCGGCAGGTGATTTTGGCGTTTCCAGCAGGTGGTTCCGGCGAGCTCGGCAGGTGGTACCGGCGTGATCGGAACATGGTTCTGGCACGTCTGAGAGATGGTTCCGGTTTGCCTGGCATGTGATTCCGGAGTGTCCGACATGTGTTTCTGGCACCTCTGAGAGGTGATCCGGCATGCCCGGCAGGTGGTTCCGGAGTGTCCGCCAAGTGGTTCTGGCGTAGCTGAAAGGTGATGTTGGTGTGATCGGCAGGTGGTTACAGCCAGCCCGGCAGGTGATTCCAGAGTGTCTGCCGAGTGTTTCCGGCGTAGCCGGCAGGTGATTTTGGCGTGTCCAGCAGATGGTTCCGGCGAGCTCGGCAGGTGGTACCGGCGTGTACGGAACATGGTTCTGGCACGTCTGAGAGGTGGTTGCGGCCGGCCCGACAGGTGTTTCCGGAGTGTCTGCCAAGTGGTTCTGGCATAGCTGGCAGGTGATGTTGGTGTGACCAGCAGGTGGTTCCAGCCAGCCCGGCAGGTGATTCCGAAGTGTTCACCAAATGGTTGTGGCGTAGCCGGCAGGTGATTTTGGCGTGTCCAGCAGGTGGTTTTGGCGAGTTGAGCAGGTGGTTCTGGCGTGCTCGGCAGGTGCTTCCGGTGTCATTGGCATGTGGTTCCGGCATGTCTGAGAGGTGGTTCTGCCATGCCCGGCTGGTGATTCCGGAGTGTTCGCCAAGTGGTTCTGGTGTAGCCGGCAGGTGATTTTGCATGTCCGGCAATGGTTCCGGTGAGTCGAGCCGGTGGTTCTGGCTTGTCCGGCAGGTGGTTCCGGTCTGTCCAGCAGGTGGTTCTGGGGTGTCCGGCACGAGGTTCTGGCACGTCTGAGAGGTTGTGTCGGCATGCCCTTCACGTGATTACGACTTGTCCACCAAGTGATTCTGGTGTAGCGTGCAGGTGATTTTGGCGTGTCCGTCAGGTGTGACCGGTGAGTCAAGCAGGTGGTTCCGGAGAGTGTTTCCTGTGTTTCCGGTCTGTCCGGGAGGTGGTTCCGGCCTGTCCGGCACGTGCTTCTGGCAATTCTGAGAGGTTGTGCTGGCATGCCCGGCAGGTGATTCTGGAGTGTCCGCCAAGTGGTTCTGGCGTAGCCGGCAGGTGATTTTGGCGTGTCCGGCAGGTGGTTCTCGGGAGTGGATCAGGAACTTCGGGCATTCTCGGCAGGTCCTTCCGCCTTCTCCGGCATGTGGTTCTGGCACCTCTGAGAGGTGGTTCCGGAATGCCTGGCATGTGATTCTGGAGTGTCTACCGTGTGGTTCTGGCATAGCCGGCAGTTGATTTTGGCATGTCCAGTAGGTGGTTCTGGGGAGTGGATCAGCTGGTTCCGGCATACTCGGCAGGTGGTACCGGCGTGTCCAGAACATGGTTCTGGCAAGTCAGAGAGGTGGTTCCGGCACGCCCGACAGGTGATTCCGGAGCATCCGCCAAGTGTTTCTGGCGTACCCGGCAGGTGATTTTGGCATGTCCGACAGGTGTTTCTTGCGAGTCGAGCAGGTGGCTCAGGCATGCTCAGCTGGTGCTTCCGGCATCTCTGGCACGTGGTTCTGGTGTGTCTGAGAGCCGGTTGTGGCATGTCCGGCAGATGATTCCGGAGTGTCCACCAAGTGGTTCGGGTATACCTGGCAGGTGATTTTGGAGTGTTCGCCAAGTGGTTCTGGCGTAGCCGGCAGGTGATTTTGCATGTCCGGCAATGGTTCCGGCGAGTCGAGCAGGTGGTTCCGGCATGTCCGGCAGGTGGTTCCGGCATGCCCGGCAGGTGATTCCGGAGTGTCCGGCATGTGGTTCTGGCACCTCTGAGACGTGGTTCCCGCATGCCCGGCAGGTGATACCGGAGTGTCCGGCATTTGGTTCTGGCAAGTCTGAGAGGTGGTTCCGGCATGCCCGACAGGTGATTCCGGAGTGTTCGCCAAGTGGTTCCGGCGTAGCCGGCAGGTCATTTTGCATGTCCGGCGGTGGTTCCGGCGAGTCACGCAGGTGCTTCCGGCGTGTCCGGCAGGTGTTTCCAGTCTGTCCGGCAGGTGATTATGGCGTGTCCGGCACGAGGTTCTGGCACGTCTGAGAGTTGGTTCTGGCATGCCCGACAGGTGATTCCGGAGTGTCCGCCACGTGGTTCTGTCGTAGCCGGCAGTTGATTTTGGCGTGTCCACTAGGTGGTTCTGGGGAGTGGATCAGCTCGTTCCGGCATACTCGGCAGGTGGTACCGGCGTGTCCAGAACATGGTTCTGGCAAGTCAGAGAGGTGGTTCCGGCACGCCCGACAGGTGATTCCGGAGCATCCGCCAAGTGTTTCTGGCGTACCCGGCAGGTGATTTTGGCATGTCCGACAGGTGTTTCTTGCGAGTCGAGCAGGTGGCTCAGGCATGCTCAGCTGGTGCTTCCGGCATCTCTGGCACGTGGTTCTGGTGTGTCTGAGAGCCGGTTGTGGCATGTCCGGCAGATGATTCCGGAGTGTCCACCAAGAGGTTCTGGTATACCTGGCAGGTGATTTTGGCGAGTCAGGAAGGTGGTTCCGGCAAGCTGAGCAGGTGGATCAGGCGTGCTCGCCAGGGGGTTCAGGCGGGTCTGGCAGGTGGTTTCGGTCTGTTCGGGGAGTGGTTCCGGCATCTCAGGCACATGGTTCTGGCACGTCTGATACGTGTTTGCGGCCGGCCCGACAGGTGTTTCCGGAGTGTCCGCCAAGTGGTTCTGGCGTAGCTGAAAGGTGATGTTGGTGTGACCGGCAGGTGGTTACAACCAGCCCGGCAGGTGATTCCAGAGTGTCTGCCGAGACGTTCCGGCGTAGCCGGCAGGTGATTTTGGCGTGTCTAGCAGATGGTTCCGGCGAGCTCGGCAGGTGGTACCGGCGTGTCCGGAACATGGTTCTGGCACGTCTGAGAGGTGGTTGCGGCCGGCCCGACAGGTGTTTCCGGAGTGTCCGCCAAGTGGTTCTGGCATAGCTGGCAGGTGATGTTGGTGTGACCGGCAGGTGGTTACAGCCAGCCCAGCAGGTGATTCCAGAGTGTCTGCCGAGTGGTTCCGGCGTAGCCGGCAGGTGATTTTGGCGTGTCCAGCAGATGGTTCCGGCGAGCTCGGCAGGTGGTACCGGCGTGTCCGGAACATGGTTCTGGCACGTCTGAGAGGTGGTTGCGGCCGGCCCGACACGTGTTTCCGGAGTGTCCGCCAAGTGGTTCTGGCATAGCTGGCAGGTGATGTTGGCGTGACCGGCAGGTGGTTCCAGCCAGCCCGGCAGGTGATTCCGGAGTGTCCGGCATGTGGTTCTGGCACCTCTGAGAGGTGGTTCCGGCATGCCCGGAAGGTGATACCGGAGTGTCTGGCATTTGGTTCTGGCACCTCTGAGAGGTGGTTCCGGAATGCCTGGCATGTGATTCCGGAGTGTCTGCCGAGTGGTTCTGGCGTAGCCGGCAGGTGATTTTGGCGTGTCCAGCAGGTGGTTCCGGCGAGCTCGGCACGTGGTTCCGGCGTTTCCGGAACATGGTTCTGGCACGTCTGAGAGATGGTTCTGGCATGCCCGACAGGTGACTCCGCAGTGTCCGGCATGTGGTTCTGGCACCTCTGAGAGGTGGTTCCGGCATGCCCGGCAGTGGGTCACGGAGTGTCTGCCGAGTGGTTCTGGAGTATCTGGCAGGTGATTCTGGCGTATCCAGCAGGTGGTTCTGGGGTGTGGGTCAGGTAGTTCCGGCATACTCGGCAGGGTGTACCGGCGTGTCCGGAACATGGTTCTGGTAAGTCTGAGAGGTGGTTCCGGCATGCCCGACAGGTGATTCCGGAGTGTTCGCCAAGTGGTCTGGCGTAGCCGGCAGGTCATTTTGCATGTCCGGCGTTGTTTCCGGCGAGTCGAGCTGGTGGTTCCGGCGCGTCCAGCAGGTGTTTCCGGTCTGTCCGGCAGGTGGTTCTGGCGTGTCCGGCACGAGGTTCTGGCACGTCTGAGAGTTGGTTCCGGCATGCCCGACAGGTGATTCCGGAGTGTCCGCCACGTGGTTCTGTCGTAGCCGGCAGTTGATTTTGGCGTGTCCACTAGGTGGTTCTGGGGAGTGGATCAGCTCGTTCCGGCATACTCGGCAGGTGGTACCGGCGTGTCCAGAACATGGTTCTGGCAAGTCAGAGAGGTGGTTCCGGCACGCCCGACAGGTGATTCCGGAGCATCCGCCAAGTGTTTCTGGCGTACCCGGCAGGTGATTTTGGCATGTCCGACAGGTGTTTCTTGCGAGTCGAGCAGGTGGCTCAGGCATGCTCAGCTGGTGCTTCCGGCATCTCTGGCACGTGGTTCTGGTGTGTCTGAGAGCCGGTTGTGGCATGTCCGGCAGATGATTCCGGAGTGTCCACCAAGAGGTTCTGGTATACCTGGCAGGTGATTTTGGCGAGTCAGGAAGGTGGTTCCGGCAAGCTGAGCAGGTGGATCAGGCGTGCTCGCCAGGGGGTTCAGGCGGGTCTGGCAGGTGGTTTCGGTCTGTTCGGGGAGTGGTTCCGGCATCTCAGGCACATGGTTCTGGCACGTCTGATACGTGTTTGCGGCCGGCCCGACAGGTGTTTCCGGAGTGTCCGCCAAGTGGTTCTGGCGTAGCTGAAAGGTGATGTTGGTGTGACCGGCAGGTGGTTACAGCCAGCCCGGCAGGTGATTCCAGAGTGTCTGCCGAGACGTTCCGGCGTAGCCGGCAGGTGATTTTGGCGTGTCCAGCAGATGGTTCCGGCGAGCTCGGCAGGTGGTACCGGCGTGTCCGGAACATGGTTCTGGCACGTCTGAGAGGTGGTTGCGGCCGGCCCGACAGGTGTTTCCGGAGTGTCCGCCAAGTGCTTCTGGCATAGCTGGCAGGTGATGTTGGTGTGACCGGCAGGTGGTTACAGCCAGCCCAGCAGGTGATTCCAGAGTGTCTGCCGAGTGGTTCCGGCGTAGCCGGCAGGTGATTTTGGCGTGTCCAGCAGATGGTTCCGGCGAGCTCGGCAGGTGGTACCGGCGTGTCCGGAACATGGTTCTGGCACGTCTGAGAGGTGGTTGCGGCCGGCCCGACACGTGTTTCCGGAGTGTCCGCCAAGTGGTTCTGGCATAGCTGGCAGGTGATGTTGGCGTGACCGGCAGGTGGTTCCAGCCAGCCTGGCAGGTGATTCCGGAGTGTCCGGCATGTGGTTCTGGCACCTCTGAGAGGTGGTTCCGGCATGCCCGGAAGGTGATACCGGAGTGTCTGGCATTTGGTTCTGGCACCTCTGAGAGGTGGTTCCGGAATGCCTGGCATGTGATTCCGGAGTGTCTGCCGAGTGGTTCTGGCGTAGCCGGCAGGTGATTTTGGCGTGTCCAGCAGGTGGTTCCGGCGAGCTCGGCACGTGGTTCCGGCGTTTCCGGAACATGGTTCTGGCACGTCTGAGAGATGGTTCTGGCATGCCCGACAGGTGACTCCGCAGTGTCCGGCATGTGGTTCTGGCACCTCTGAGAGGTGGTTCCGGCATGCCCGGCAGTGGGTCACGGAGTGTCTGCCGAGTGGTTCTGGAGTATCTGGCAGGTGATTCTGGCGTATCCAGCAGGTGGTTCTGGGGTGTGGGTCAGGTAGTTCCGGCATACTCGGCAGGGTGTACCGGCGTGTCCGGAACATGGTTCTGGTAAGTTTGAGAGGTGGTTCCGGCATGCCCGACAGGTGATTCCGGAGTGTTCGCCAAGTGGTCTGGCGTAGCCGGCAGGTCATTTTGCATGTCCGGCGTTGTTTCCGGCGAGTCGAGCTGGTGGTTCCGGCGCGTCCAGCAGGTGTTTCCGGTCTGTCCGGCAGGTGGTTCTGGCGTGTCCGGCACGAGGTTCTGGCACGTCTGAGAGTTGGTTCCGGCATGCCCGACAGGTGATTCCGGAGTGTCCGCCACGTGGTTCTGGCGTACGCGGCAGGTGATTTTGGTGTGTCAGGTAGGTGGTTCCGGCGAGTTGAGTAGGTGGTTCCGGCGTGCTCGGCAGGTGGTTCAGGCGGGTCTGGCAGGTGGTTTCTGTCTGTTCGGGGAGTGGTTCCGGCATCTCAGGCACATGGTTCTGGCACGTCTGATAGGTGGTTCCGGCCGGCCCGACAGGTGTTTCCATGGTGTCCGCCAAGTGGTTCTGGCATACCTGGCAGGTGATGTTGGCGTGACCGGCAGGTGGTTCCAGCCAGCCCGGCAGGTGATTCCGAAGAGTTCACCAAATGGTTGTGGCGTAGCCGGCAGGTGATTTTGGCGTGTAAAGCAGGTGGTTTTGGCAAGTCGAGCAGGTGGTTCTGGCGTGCTCGGCAGGTGCTTCCGGTGTCATTGGCATGTTGTTCCGGCATGTCTGAGAGGTGGTTCCGCCATGCCCGGCAGGTGATTCCGGAGTGTTCGCCAAGTGGTTCTGGCGTAGCCGGCAGGTGATTTTGCATGTCCGGCAATGGTTCCGGCGAGTCGAGCCGGTGGTTCCGGCATGTCCGGCAGGTGGTTCCGGCATGCCCGGCAGGTGATTCCGGAGTGTCCGGCATGTGGTTCTGGGACCTCTGAGAGGTGGTTCCGGCATGCCCGGCAGGTGATACCGGAGTGTCCGGCATTTGGTTCTGGCACCTCTGAGAGGTGGTTCCGGAATGCCTGGCATGTGATTCCGGAGTGTCTGCCGAGTGGTTCTGGCGTAGCCTGCAGGTGATTTTGGCGTGTCCAGCAGGTGGTTCCGGCGAGCTCGGCAGGTGGTTCCGGCTTGTCTGGAACATGGTTCTGGCACCTCTGAGAGATGGTTCTGGCATGCCCGGCAGGTGATTCCGGAGTGTCCGGCATGTGGTTCTGGCACCTCTGAGAGGTGGTTCCGGCATGCCCGGCAGGTGATTCCGGAGTCTTCACCAAGTGGTTCTGGCATAGCCGGCAGGTCATTTTGCATGTCCGGGGGGGGTTCAGGCGTGTCTGGCAGGTGGTTTCGGTCTGTTCGGGGAGTGGTTCCGGCATCTCAGGAACATGGTTCTGGCACGTCTGATAGGTGGCTCCGGCCGGCCCGACAGGTGTTTCCGGAGTGTCCGCCAAGTGGTTCTGGCGTAGCTGAAAGGTGATGTTGGCGTGACCGGCAGGTGGTTCCAGCCAGCCCGGCAGGTGATTCCGAAGAGTTCACCAAATGGTTGTGGCATAGCCGGCAGGTGATTTTGGCGTGTCCAGCAGGTGGTTTTGGAGAGTTGAGCAGGTGGTTCTGGCGTGCTCGGCAGGTGCTTCCAGTGTCATTGGCATGTGGTTCCGGCATGTCTGAGAGGTGGTTCCGCCATGCCCGGCAGGTGATTCCGGAGTGTTCGCCAAGTGGTTCTGGCATAGCCGGCAGGTGATTTTGCATGTCCGGCAATGGTTCCGGCGAGTCGAGCCGGTGGTTCTGGCTTGTCCGGCAGGTGGTTCCGGTCTGTCCAGCAGGTGGTTCTGGGATGTCCGGCACGAGGTTCTGGCACGTCTGAGAGGTTGTGTCGGCATGCCCTTCACGTGATTACGACTTGTCCACCAAGTGATTCTGGTGTAGCGTGCAGGTGATTTTGGCGTGTCCGGCAGGTGTGACTGGTGAGTCAAGCAGGTGGTTCCGGAGAGTGTTTCCTGTGTTTCCGGTCTGTCCGGGAGGTGGTTCCGGCCTGTCCGGCACGTGCTTCTGGCAATTCTGAGAGGTTGTGCTGGCATGCCCGGCAGGTGATACTGGAGTGTCCGCCAAGTGGTTCTGGCGTAGCCGGCAGGTGATTTTGGCGTGTCCGGCAGGTGGTTCTCGGGAGTGGATCAGGAACTTCGGGCATTCTCGGCAGGTCCTTCCGCCTTCTCCGGCATGTGGTTCTGGCACCTCTGAGAGGTGGTTCCGGAATGCCTGGCATGTGATTCTGGAGTGTCTACCGTGTGGTTCTGGCATAGCCGGCAGTTGATTTTGGCATGTCCAGTAGGTGGTTCTGGGGAGTGGATCAGCTGGTTCCGGCATACTCGGCAGGTGGTACCGGCGTGTCCAGAACATGGTTCTGGCAGGTCTGAGAGGTGGTTCCGGCATGCCCGACAGGTGATTCCGGAGTGTCCGACAAGTGTTTCTGGCGTACCCGGCAGGTGATTTTGGCATGTCCGACAGGTGTTTCTTGCGAGTCGAGCAGGTGGCTCAGGCATGCTCAGCTGGTGCTTCCGGCATCTCTGGCACGTGGTTCTGGTGTGTCTGAGAGCCGGTTGTGGCATGTCCGGCAGATGATTCCGGAGTGTCCACCAAGAGGTTCTGGTATACCTGGCAGGTGATTTTGGCGAGTCAGGAAGGTGGTTCCGGCAAGCTGAGCAGGTGGATCAGGCGTGCTCGCCAGGGGGTTCAGGCGGGTCTGGCAGGTGGTTTCGGTCTGTTCGGGGAGTGGTTCCGGCATCTCAGGCACATGGTTCTGGCACGTCTGATACGTGTTTGCGGCCGGCCCGACAGGTGTTTCCGGAGTGTCCGCCAAGTGGTTCTGGCGTAGCTGAAAGGTGATGTTGGTGTGACCGGCAGGTGGTTACAGCCAGCCCGGCAGGTGATTCCAGAGTGTCTGCCGAGACGTTCCGGCGTAGCCGGCAGGTGATTTTGGCGTGTCCAGCAGATGGTTCCGGCGAGCTCGGCAGGTGGTACCGGCGTGTCCGGAACATGGTTCTGGCACGTCTGAGAGGTGGTTGCGGCCGGCCCGACAGGTGTTTCCGGAGTGTCCGCCAAGTGCTTCTGGCATAGCTGGCAGGTGATGTTGGTGTGACCGGCAGGTGGTTACAGCCAGCCCAGCAGGTGATTCCAGAGTGTCTGCCGAGTGGTTCCGGCGTAGCCGGCAGGTGATTTTGGCGTGTCCAGCAGATGGTTCCGGCGAGCTCGGCAGGTGGTACCGGCGTGTCCGGAACATGGTTCTGGCACGTCTGAGAGGTGGTTGCGGCCGGCCCGACACGTGTTTCCGGAGTGTCCGCCAAGTGGTTCTGGCATAGCTGGCAGGTGATGTTGGCGTGACCGGCAGGTGGTTCCAGCCAGCCTGGCAGGTGATTCCGGAGTGTCCGGCATGTGGTTCTGGCACCTCTGAGAGGTGGTTCCGGCATGCCCGGAAGGTGATACCGGAGTGTCTGGCATTTGGTTCTGGCACCTCTGAGAGGTGGTTCCGGAATGCCTGGCATGTGATTCCGGAGTGTCTGCCGAGTGGTTCTGGCGTAGCCGGCAGGTGATTTTGGCGTGTCCAGCAGGTGGTTCCGGCGAGCTCGGCACGTGGTTCCGGCGTTTCCGGAACATGGTTCTGGCACGTCTGAGAGATGGTTCTGGCATGCCCGACAGGTGACTCCGCAGTGTCCGGCATGTGGTTCTGGCACCTCTGAGAGGTGGTTCCGGCATGCCCGGCAGTGGGTCACGGAGTGTCTGCCGAGTGGTTCTGGAGTATCTGGCAGGTGATTCTGGCGTATCCAGCAGGTGGTTCTGGGGTGTGGGTCAGGTAGTTCCGGCATACTCGGCAGGGTGTACCGGCGTGTCCGGAACATGGTTCTGGTAAGTTTGAGAGGTGGTTCCGGCATGCCCGACAGGTGATTCCGGAGTGTTCGCCAAGTGGTCTGGCGTAGCCGGCAGGTCATTTTGCATGTCCGGCGTTGTTTCCGGCGAGTCGAGCTGGTGGTTCCGGCGCGTCCAGCAGGTGTTTCCGGTCTGTCCGGCAGGTGGTTCTGGCGTGTCCGGCACGAGGTTCTGGCACGTCTGAGAGTTGGTTCCGGCATGCCCGACAGGTGATTCCGGAGTGTCCGCCACGTGGTTCTGGCGTACGCGGCAGGTGATTTTGGTGTGTCAGGTAGGTGGTTCCGGCGAGTTGAGTAGGTGGTTCCGGCGTGCTCGGCAGGTGGTTCAGGCGGGTCTGGCAGGTGGTTTCTGTCTGTTCGGGGAGTGGTTCCGGCATCTCAGGCACATGGTTCTGGCACGTCTGATAGGTGGTTCCGGCCGGCCCGACAGGTGTTTCCATGGTGTCCGCCAAGTGGTTCTGGCATACCTGGCAGGTGATGTTGGCGTGACCGGCAGGTGGTTCCAGCCAGCCCGGCAGGTGATTCCGAAGAGTTCACCAAATGGTTGTGGCGTAGCCGGCAGGTGATTTTGGCGTGTAAAGCAGGTGGTTTTGGCAAGTCGAGCAGGTGGTTCTGGCGTGCTCGGCAGGTGCTTCCGGTGTCATTGGCATGTTGTTCCGGCATGTCTGAGAGGTGGTTCCGCCATGCCCGGCAGGTGATTCCGGAGTGTTCGCCAAGTGGTTCTGGCGTAGCCGGCAGGTGATTTTGCATGTCCGGCAATGGTTCCGGCGAGTCGAGCCGGTGGTTCCGGCATGTCCGGCAGGTGGTTCCGGCATGCCCGGCAGGTGATTCCGGAGTGTCCGGCATGTGGTTCTGGGACCTCTGAGAGGTGGTTCCGGCATGCCCGGCAGGTGATACCGGAGTGTCCGGCATTTGGTTCTGGCACCTCTGAGAGGTGGTTCCGGAATGCCTGGCATGTGATTCCGGAGTGTCTGCCGAGTGGTTCTGGCGTAGCCTGCAGGTGATTTTGGCGTGTCCAGCAGGTGGTTCCGGCGAGCTCGGCAGGTGGTTCCGGCTTGTCTGGAACATGGTTCTGGCACCTCTGAGAGATGGTTCTGGCATGCCCGGCAGGTGATTCCGGAGTGTCCGGCATGTGGTTCTGGCACCTCTGAGAGGTGGTTCCGGCATGCCCGGCAGGTGATTCCGGAGTCTTCACCAAGTGGTTCTGGCATAGCCGGCAGGTCATTTTGCATGTCCGGGGGGGGTTCAGGCGTGTCTGGCAGGTGGTTTCGGTCTGTTCGGGGAGTGGTTCCGGCATCTCAGGAACATGGTTCTGGCACGTCTGATAGGTGGCTCCGGCCGGCCCGACAGGTGTTTCCGGAGTGTCCGCCAAGTGGTTCTGGCGTAGCTGAAAGGTGATGTTGGCGTGACCGGCAGGTGGTTCCAGCCAGCCCGGCAGGTGATTCCGAAGAGTTCACCAAATGGTTGTGGCATAGCCGGCAGGTGATTTTGGCGTGTCCAGCAGGTGGTTTTGGAGAGTTGAGCAGGTGGTTCTGGCGTGCTCGGCAGGTGCTTCCAGTGTCATTGGCATGTGGTTCCGGCATGTCTGAGAGGTGGTTCCGCCATGCCCGGCAGGTGATTCCGGAGTGTTCGCCAAGTGGTTCTGGCATAGCCGGCAGGTGATTTTGCATGTCCGGCAATGGTTCCGGCGAGTCGAGCCGGTGGTTCTGGCTTGTCCGGCAGGTGGTTCCGGTCTGTCCAGCAGGTGGTTCTGGGATGTCCGGCACGAGGTTCTGGCACGTCTGAGAGGTTGTGTCGGCATGCCCTTCACGTGATTACGACTTGTCCACCAAGTGATTCTGGTGTAGCGTGCAGGTGATTTTGGCGTGTCCGGCAGGTGTGACTGGTGAGTCAAGCAGGTGGTTCCGGAGAGTGTTTCCTGTGTTTCCGGTCTGTCCGGGAGGTGGTTCCGGCCTGTCCGGCACGTGCTTCTGGCAATTCTGAGAGGTTGTGCTGGCATGCCCGGCAGGTGATACTGGAGTGTCCGCCAAGTGGTTCTGGCGTAGCCGGCAGGTGATTTTGGCGTGTCCGGCAGGTGGTTCTCGGGAGTGGATCAGGAACTTCGGGCATTCTCGGCAGGTCCTTCCGCCTTCTCCGGCATGTGGTTCTGGCACCTCTGAGAGGTGGTTCCGGAATGCCTGGCATGTGATTCTGGAGTGTCTACCGTGTGGTTCTGGCATAGCCGGCAGTTGATTTTGGCATGTCCAGTAGGTGGTTCTGGGGAGTGGATCAGCTGGTTCCGGCATACTCGGCAGGTGGTACCGGCGTGTCCAGAACATGGTTCTGGCAGGTCTGAGAGGTGGTTCCGGCATGCCCGACAGGTGATTCCGGAGTGTCCGACAAGTGTTTCTGGCGTACCCGGCAGGTGATTTTGGCATGTCCGACAGGTGTTTCTTGAGAGTCATGCAGGTGGCTCAGGCATGCTCAGCTGCTGCTTCCGGCGTCTCTGGCACATGGTTCTGGTGTGTCTGAGAGCTGGTTCTGGCATGTCCGGCAGATGATTCCAGAGTGTCCACCAAGTGGTTCTGGTATACCTGGCAGGTGATTTTGGCGTGTCAGGAAGGTGTTTCTGGCTAGTTGAACAGGTGGATAAGGCGTGCTCGCCAGGGGGTTCAGGCGGGTCTGGCAGGTGGTTTCGGTCTGTTCGGGGTGTGGTTCCGGCATCTCAGGCACAAGGTTCTGGCACGTCTGAGAGATGGTTCTGGCATGCCCGACAGGTGATTCCGGAGTGTCTGCCACGTGGTTCTGGTGTACCCGGCAGGTGATTTTGGCGTGTCTGGCAGGTGTTTCTTGCAAGTCGAGCATGTGGCTCAGGCATGCTCAGCACGTGCTTCCGGCGTGTCCGGCACGTGGTTCTGGTGTGTCTGAGAGCTGGTTCTGGCATGTCCGGCAAATGATTCCTGAGTGTCCACCAAGTGGTTGTGGCATACCCGGCAGGTGATTTTGGCGTGTCAGGTAGGTGGTTCCGGCGAGTCGAGTAGGTGGTTCCGGTGTGCTCGGCAGGTGGTTCAGGCGGGTCTGACAGGTGGTTTCGGTCTGTTCGGGGTGTGGTTCCGGCATCTCAGGCACATGGTTCTGGCACGTCTGATAGGTGGTTCCGGCCGGCCCGACAGGTGTTTCCATGGTGTCCGCCAAGTGGTTCTGGCATAGCTGGCAGGTGATGTTGGCGTGACCGGCAGGTGGTTCCAGCCAGCGCGGCAGGTGATTCCGAAGAGTTCACCAAATGGTTGTGGCGTAGCCGGCAGGTGATTTTGGCGTGTCCAGCAGGTGGTTTCGGAGAGTCGAGCAGGTGGTTCTGGAGTGCTCGGCAGGTGCTTCCTGTGTCATTGGCATGTGGTTCCGGCATGTCTGAGAGGTGGTTCTGCCATGCCCGGCAGGTGATTCCGGAGTGTTCGCCAAGTGGTTCTGGCGTAGCCGGCAGGTGATTTTGCATGTCCGGCAATGGTTCCGGCGAGTCGAGCCGGTGGTTCCAGCGTGTGCGGCAGGTGGTTCCGGTCTGTCCAGCAGGTGGTTCAGGGGTGTCTGGCATGAGGTTCTGGCACGTCTGAGAGGTTGTGTCGGCATGCACTTCACGTGATTCCGGCTTGTCCACCAAGTGGTTCTGGTGTAGCGGGCAGGTGATTTTGGCGTGTCCGGCAGGTGGGACCGGTGAGTCAAGTAGGTGGTTCCGGCGAGTGTTTCCTGTGTTTCAGGTCTGTCCGGGAGATGGTTCCGGCCTGTCCGGCACGTGCTTCTGGCACTTCTGAGAGGTTGTGCCATCATGGCCAAAACATTATTCTGCCTTGTATTCAAAGTGGTTCCGGCGTAGCCGTCAGGTGATTTGGGCCTGTCCAGCAGGTGGTTCTGGCGTGCTCAGCACGTGGTTCCAGTCTGTGCAGTACATGTTTCCAGCTTGTCCGGCAAGTGGTTCTGGTACGTCTGAGAGGTGGTTGCATCTTGTTGGGCAGGTGTTTACTCTCTGTCCCGGAGGTGTTTCTGGCATGTCTGTAATGTGGTTCTGGCACGTCTGCGACGTGCTTCAGGCAGCCGGGCACCTGATTCCTGGGTGTCCACCAAGTGGTTCTGGCATCACCAGCAGGTTATTTTGGCATGTCCAGCAGGTCTTTCCTGCTTTTTGTGCTCGTGGCTCTGTCTTCTAAGACAGGTGTTGGTGGCATTTCTGGCCCCCTGTTCTGACATACTCCACAGGAGGTTTCACTGTTTCTGGCACCTGTTTGCGGCATATCCATCAGGTGTTTCCAATGTGTCTGGCATGTTGTGCTGCGTTTGGAATCTGGTTCTGTCGTGTCTGTTGTGTGCAGCTGGCATGTTGAAGAGATGGTTCTGCAGTGTCAGAATTGTTGTTCCACTGTGTTCAGCAGGTGGTGACAGGTGGTTCTGACATGCAACGTGGGTGCTTCTGGTGTGCCTGTTGGGTCGTTCTGGCATGAATGTGTGGTTCTTTGAGAGTGTGCGGAGGGTGTTTTTGGCATGTCTCCCGGGGTTTTCTGGCATCTAAGGGTCATAATTCCTTTTTATGCGTCAGGAGATTTGGTTCTCAACTTCCTAAAGAGATGGAAGAAATATGGTCTGTGGCTTGTCGCCCCTAGAGGGGTGGAGACAATGCATTGTGCATTCCGCGTCTAGAGCAATGGAGGGCAAAACTGAGAGGAAAGGGGCCTTTCTGACATAGGTGTTTTCTGACACTCTCTCCACCAGTGGTCAACTGTGGTTGGTGAAAAGTGTATTGTCTCTCTCCTGCTAAACACATGGTTGCACAATCATTTGGGACTCAGCCCAGTTGCTTAAGGGGAAGATGTAGGCATTTTGTCTGAGCTGGGTTGGCAAGGTGGAATTGCGGCAGAAGCAGAAGTTCTAAAGCTGCGAGTTAAGGGCTGGGAAGAAATGCCATTTGAGCTGCCTTTGTATGAGAAGTTCCCCGGTCTGCTGTAACAGGACTGTGGCAAGCGAGTTGTTTGTCAGCTTCCTAAAGAGCTGGAGGCAAGACAGTTTATGGCTTGTCTCCCATTGAAGGATGGAGGCAGTGCTTTGTGCCTTCCACCTCTAGAGCAATGGAGGGCACGGCTGAGAGCAAAGGGCCCTTTCTGACATAGGTGCATTCTGACACTCTCTGACCCAGTGCACAATGGCGGTTTGTAAAAAGCCTATTGTCTGCTCCTGCTAAGCATGTGGAAGCACAGTCATCTGGGCCTCGTCCCCGTTGCTGAAGGGGAAGATGTAGACATTCCGTTTGAGCCGGGTTGGCAAGGTGGAAATGTGGCAGGAGCAGAAGTTCCAAATCTGCGAGTTAAGCGCTGAAAAGAAATGGCATATCAGCTGCCTTTGTATGAGATGTTGCCCGGACACAGAAAGAGCACTGTTGAAAGCGAGTTCTTGCTCAGCTTCCTAAAGAGATGGAAGGAAGATGGTCTGTGGCTTGTCGCCCCTTGAGGGGGGGAGCCAGTGCATTGTGCATTCCACGTCTAGAGCAATGAAGGGCACGGCTGAGAGCAAAGGGGTCTTTCTGACATAGCTGCTTTCTGACACTCTCCAGCAGTGCACAATGGTGGTTGGAAAAAGGCGTGCAGTCTATCGCCTCTGTAGCACGTGGACGCTCAATCATTTGGGACTCAGCCCAGTTTCTTCAGGGGAAGATGTAGGCATTTCGTCTGAGCCGGGTTGGCAAGGTGGAATTGTGGCAGAAGCAGAAGTCCTAAAGCTGCGAGTGAAGGGCTGGGAAGAAATGCCGTTTGAGCTGCCTTTGTATGAGAGGTTCCTGGTATGCTGTAACTTGACTTTGGAAAGCGAGTTGTTTGTCAGCTTCCTAAAGAGCTGGAGGCAAGACAGTTTATGGCTTGTCTCCCATTGAAGGATGGAGGCAGTGCTTTGTGCCTTTCACCTGCAGAGCAATGGAGGGCACGGCTGAGAGCAAAGGGGGCTTTCTGCCTTAGGTGCTTTCTGATCCCCTTCAGGGGTGGTGCCAGTGCCTTGTGCCTCCTGCCTCTAGAGGAATGGAGGGCACGGCCGAGAGTAAAGGGCCTTTCTGACATTGGTGCTTTCTGACACGCCCCCAACCATTGCTCAAAGGCGGTTTCTTCAAAGCCTATTGTCTGTCTCCTCCTCAGCATGTGGAACCACAATCATCCGGGCCTCGTCCCCATTGCTCAAGGGGAAGATGTAGGCATTTCTTCTGAGCCGGGTTGGCAAGGTGGAAATGCGGCAGAGGCGGATGTTGCAGATTGGCGAGTTAAGGGCTGAAAAGACACGGCGTTCAGCTGCCTTGGTATGAGATGTTCCCAGGACGCTGTAAGAGCACTGTGGAATGCGAGTGCTTTCCCAGCTTCCTAAAGAGCTGGAAGCAGGACAGTTGCTGGCTTGTTTCCCATTGAAGGATGGAGGCAGTGCATTGTGCCTTCCACCTCTAGAGCAATGGAGGGCACGGCTGAGAGCAAAGGGCCCTTTCTGACATTGGTGCTGTCTGACACTCCCCCAACCATTGCTCAAGGGCGGTTGGTTAAAAGCCTATTGTCTCTCTCCTACTAAGCAGGTGGAACCACAATCATTCGGGCCTCATCCCCATTGTTTAAGGGGAAGTTGTAGGCATTTCGTCTGAGCCGGGTTGACAAGGTGGAAATGTGGCACATGCAGATGTTCCAGACGGCGAGTGATGCGCTGGAAGAAACGGCGTTCAGCTGCCTTTGTATGAGATGTTCCCTGGACGCTCTAAGAGCACTATGGAATGCGAGCTCTTTCTCAGCGTCCTAAAGAGCTGGACGCAAGAAGGTGTGTGGTTCGTCTGCCATTGAGGGGTGGAGCCAGAGACAGTGCATTGTGCCTTCCTCCTCTAGAGCAATTCAGGGCATGGCTGAGATCAAAGGGACCTTTCTGACATAGGTGCTTTCTGACACTCTCTCCACCAGTGCACAACCGTGATTGTAAAAAGCCTGTCTCTCTCCTCTTAAGTATGTGGAAGCACAGTCATATGGGCCTCGTCCCCGTTGCTGAAGGGGAAGATGTAGGCATTTCGCTGGAGCCTGGGCAGCAAGGTGGAAATGTGGCAGGAGCAGAAGTTCCAAATCGGCAAGTTAAGGGCGGAAAAGAAACGGCATTTCAGCTGCCTTTGTATGAGATGTTCCCTGGACTCTGTAAGATCACTGTTGAAAGCGAGTTCCTTCTCAGCTTCCTAAAGAGATGGAAGCAAGGTGGTCTGTGGCTTGTCGCCCCTTGAGGGGGGAAGCCAGTGCATTGTGCATTCCACGTCTAGAGCAATGGAGGGCACGGCTGAGAGCAAAGGGGTCTTTCTGACATAGCTGCTTTCCGACACTCTCTCCAGCAGTGCACAATGGTGGTTGGAAAAAGGCGTGCAGTCTATCGCCTCCTAAGCACGTGGACGCTCAATCATTTGGGACTCAGCCCAGTTGCTTCAGGGGAAGATGTAGGCATTTCGTCTGAGCCGGGTTGGCAAGGTGCAATTGTGGCAGAAGCAGAAGTTCTAAAGTGGCGAGTTAAGGGCTGGCAAGAAAGGCCGTTTTACCTGCATTTCTATGACAGTTTCCCCAGAGGCGGTTCCCGGGAGTCGAGCAGGTGTTTCCAGAATGCTCAGCAGGTGGTTCCAGTCTTTCACGGAAGTGGTCCGGGGCGTCCAGCACGTGGTTCTGGCACATCTGAGGGGCGGTTCCGGGATGAATGGCAGGTTATTCCGGAGTGTCGGCCAGTGGTTCTGGCGTAGCCGGCAGGTGATTTTGGTGTATCCAGCAGATGGTTCCAGCGAGTCGAGCAGATGGTTCCAGCTTGCTCGTAAGGTGGTTCAGGCATGTCCAAAAGGTGGTTCCGGTTAGTCCGGGAGGTGGTTCCGGCGTGTCCGGCACGTTTTTCAGGCACGTCTGAGGGGTGGTTCCGGCATGCACGGCAGGTGATTCCGGAGTGTCCACCAAGTGGTTCCCGCGTAGCCAGCAGGTGGTTCAGGCGGGTCCAGCAGGTGGTTCTGGGGAGTGGATCGGGTGGTTCTGGCATGCTCGGCAGGTGCTTCTGGCATCTCCTGCACGTGGTTCTGGTACGTATGAGAGGTGGTTCCGGCACGCCAGGCAGGTGATTTTGGAGTGTCCGGCAAGTGGTTCTGGCATAGCCGGCAGCTGATTTTGGCATGTCCGGCAGGTGGCTCCAGCGAGTCGAGCAGGTTGTTCCGGCATGCTCCGCAGGTGGATCCGGCGAGCTCAGCAGGTGGTTCAGGCGGGTCTGGCAGGTGGTTTCGGTCTGTTCGGGGTGTGGTTCCGGCATCTCAGGCACATGGTTCTGGCACTTCTGAGAGTTGTTTGCGGCCGGCACGACTGGTGTTTCCGGAGTGTCCACCAAGTGGTTCTGGCGTAGCTGGCAGGTGATGTTGGCATGACCGGCAGGTGGTTCCAGCCAGAACGGCAGGTGATTCCGAAGTGTTCACCAACTGGTTCTGGCGTAGCCGGTAGGTGATTTTGGCGTGTCCGCCAAGTGGTTCTGGCATAGCCGGCAGGTGATTTTGGTGTGTCCGGCAGGTGGTTCTGGCGAGTCGAGCAGGTGGTTCCGGCGTGCTCGGCAGGTGTTCCGGTGTCATTGGCATGTGGTTGTGGCTTGTCTGAGACGTCGTTGCGGCATGCCCAGCGGGTGATTCCGGAGTGTTCGCCAAGTGGTTGTGGCGTAGCCAGCAGGTGATTTTGCATGTCCGGCGGTGGTTCCGGCGAGTCAAGCCGGTGGTTCCGGCGTGTCCGGCAGGTGGTTCTGGGGTGTCCTGCACGAGGTTCCGGCACGTCTGAGATGTTGTGTAGGCATGCCCTTCACGTGATTCCGGCTTGTCAGCCAAGTGGTTCTGGTGCAGCGGGCAGGTGATTTTGGCGTGTCCGGCAGGTGGGACCGGTGAGTCAAGCAGGTGGTTCCGGAGAGTGTTTCCTGTGTTTCCGGTCTGTCCGGGAGATGGTTCCGGCCTGTCCGGCACGTGCTTCTGGCACTTCTGAGAGGTTGTGCTGGCATGCCCGGCAGGTGATTCTGGAGTGTCCAAGTGGTTCTGGCGTAGCCGGCAGGTGATTTTGGCGTGTCCGGCAGGTGGTTCTGGGGAGTGGATCAGGAACTTCCGGCATTCACGGCAGGTGCTTCCGCCGTATCCGGCATGTGGTTGTGGCACCTCTGAGAGGTGGTTCCAGCATGCCCGGCAGGTGATTCCGGAGTGTGCGACAAGTGGTTTTGGCGCAGCCGGCTGTTGATTCTGGCGTGTCCAGCAGGTGGTTCTGGCGAGTCAAGCAGATGGTCCCGGCGTGTCCGGCAGGTGGTTCCGGCGTGTCAGCACAAGGTTCTGGCACGTCTGAGAGGTGGTTCCGGCATGCCCGACAGGTGATTCCGGAGTGTTCGCCAAGTGGTTCTGGCGTAGGCGGCAGGTCATTTTGCATGTCCGGCGGTGGTTCCGGCGAGTCAAGCCGGTGGTTCCGGTGTGTCCGGCAGGTGTTTCCAGTCTGTCCGGCAGGTGATTATGGCGTGTCCGGCACGAGGTTCTGGCACGTCTGAGAGTTGGTTCTGGCATGCCCGACAGGTGATTCCGGAGTGTCCGCCACGTGGTTCTGTCGTAGCCGGCAGTTGATTTTGGCGTGTCCACTAGGTGGTTCTGGGGAGTGGATCAGCTCGTTCCGGCATACTCGGCAGGTGGTACTGGCGTGTCCAGAACATGGTTCTGGCAAGTCGGAGAGGTGGTTCCGGCACGCCCGACAGGTGATTCCGGAGCGTCCGCCAAGTGTTTCTGGCGTACCCGGCAGGTGATTTTGGCATGTCCGACAGGTGTTTCTTGCGAGTCGAGCAGGTGGCTCAGGCATGCTCAGCTGGTGCTTCCGGCATCTCTGGCACGTGGTTCTGGTGTGTCTGAGAGCCGGTTGTGGCATGTCCGGCAGATGATTCCGGAGTGTCCACCAAGTGGTTCGGGTATACCTGGCAGGTGATTTTGGAGTGTCTGGAAGGTGGTTCCGGCTAGTTGAGCAGGTGGATCAGGCGTGCTCGCCAGGGGGTTCAGGCGGGTCTGGCAGGTGGTTTCGGTCTGTTCGGGGAGTGGTTCCGGCATCTCAGGCACATGGTTCTGGCATCTCTGAGAGGTGGTTCCGGCCGGCCCGACAGGTGTTTCCGGAGTGTCCGCCAAGTGGTTCTGGCGTAGCTGAAAGGTGATGTTGGCGTGACCGGCAGGTGGTTCCAGCCAGCCCGGCAGGTGATTCCGGAGTGACTGCCGAGTGGTTCTGGCGTAGCCAGCAGGTGATTTTGGCGTGTCCAGCGGGTGGTTTGGGCGAGTCGAGCAGGTGGTTCTGGCGTGCTTGGCAGGTGCTTCCGGTGTCATTGGCATGTGGTTCCGGCATGTCTGAGAGGTGGTTCCGGCATGCCCCGCATGTGGTTCCGGAGAGTCTGCCGAGTGGTTCTGGAGCCAGCCCGGCAGGTGATTCCGAAGAGTTCACCAAATGGTTGTGGCGTAGCCGGCAGGTGATTTTGGCATGTCAGGAAGTTGGTTCTGGCTAGTTGAGCAGGTGGATCAGGCGTGCTCGCCAGTGGGTTCAGGCGGGTCTGGCAGGTGGTTTCGGTCTGTTCGGGTAGTGGTTCCGGCATCTCAGGCACATGTGTCTGGCACGTCTGAGAGGTGGTTACCGCCAGCCGTAGAGGTGTTTCCAGAGTTTCCGCCAAGTGGTTCTGGCGTGGCTGAAAGTTGATGTTGGCGTGACCAGCAGGTGGTTCCAGAGAGCCCGGCAGGTGATTCCGGAGTGTCTGCCGTGTGGTTCTGGCGTAGCTGGCAGGTGATTTTGGCGTGTCCAGCAGGTGGTTCCGGCGAGCTCGGCAGGTGGTACCAGCGTGTCCGGAACATGGTTCTGGCACGTCTGAGAGATGGTTCCGTCATGCCAGGCAGGTCATTCGGGAGTGTCCGGCATGTGGTTCTGGCACCTCTGAGAGGTGGTTCCGGCATGCCTGGCATGTGATTCCGGAGTGTCAGCCGAGTGGTTCTGGCGTAGCCGGCAGCTGATTTTGCATGTCCGGAAATGGTTCCCGTGAGTCGAGCCGGTGGTTCCGGCATGTCCGGCAGGTGGTTCCGGCATGCCCGGCAGGTGATTCCGGAGTGTCCGGCATGTGGTTCTGGCACCTCTGAGAGGTGCTTCCGGCATGCCCGGCAGTTGGTTACGGAGTGTCTGCCAAGTGGTTCTGGAGTAGCCGGCAGGTGATTCTGGCGTATCCAGCAGGTGGTTCTGGGGAGTGGATCAGGTGGTTCCGGCATACTCGGCAGGTGGTACCGGCGTGTAAGGAACATGGTTCTGGCAAGTCGGAGAGGCGGTTCCGGCATGCCCGACAGGTGATTCCGAGTGTTCGCCAAGAGATTCTGGCGTAGCCGGCAGGTCATTTTGCATGTCCGGCGGTGGTTCCGGCGAGTCGAGCCGCTGGTTCCGGCGTGTCCGGCAGGTGGTTCTGGCGTCACCGGCACGAGGTTCTGGCACGTCTGAGAGTTGGTTCCGGCATGCCCGGCAGGTGATTCCGGAGTGTCCGGCATTTGGTTCTGGCACCTCTGAGAGGTGGTTCCGGAATGCCTGGCCTGTGATTCCGGAGTGTCCGCCGAGTGGTTCTGGCGTAGCCGGCGGTTGATTTTGGCTTGTCCACTAGGTGGTTCTGGGGAGTGGATCAGCTGCTTCCGGCATACTCGGCAGGTGGTACCGGCGTGTCCAGAACATGGTTCTGGCAAGTCTGAGAGGTGGTTCCGGCACGCCCGACAGGTGATTCCGGAGCGTCCGCCCAGTGTTTCTGGCGTACCCGGCAGGTGATTTTCCCCTGTTCGACAGGTGTATCTTGCGAGTCGAGCAGGTGGCTGAGGCATGCTCAGCTGGTGCTTCCGGCGTCTCTGGCACGTGGTTCTGGTGTGTCTGAGAGCTGGTTCTGGCATCTGCGGCAGATGATTCCGGAGTGTCCACCAAGTGGTTCTTGTATACCTGGCAGGTGATTTTGGCGTGTCAGGATGGTGGTTCCGGCTTGTTGAGCAGGTGGATCAGGCGTGCTCGCCAGGGGGTTCAGGCAGGTCTGGCAGGTGGTTTCGGTCTGTTCGGGGAGTGGTTCCGGCATCTCAGGCTCATGGTTCTGGCACGTCTGACAGGTGGTTCCGGCCGGCCCGACGGGTGTTTCCATGGTGTCCGCCAAGTGGTTCTGGAATAGCTGGCAGGTGATGTTGGCGTGACCAGCAGGTGGTTCCAGCAAGCCCGGCAGGTGATTGCGAAGAGTTCACCAAATGGTTGTGGCATAGCCGGCAGGTGATTTTGGCGTGTCCAGCAGGTGGTTTTTGCGAGTCGAGCAGGTGGGTCTTGCGTGCTTGGCAGGTGCTTCCGGTGTCATTGGCATGTGGTTCCCCCATGCCCGGCAGGTGATTCCGGAGTGTTCCCCAAGTGGTTCTGGCGTAGCCGGCAGGTGATTTTGCATGTCCGGCAATGTTTCCGGCGAGTCGACCCGGTGGTTCCGGCATGTCCGGGAGGTGGTTCCGGCATGCCCTGCAGGTGATTCCGGAGTGTCCGGCATGTGGTTCTGGCACCTCTGAGAGGTGGTTCCGGCATGCACGGCAGGTGATACCGGAGTCTCCAGTATTTGGTTCTGGCACCTCTGAGAGGTGGTTCAGGAATGCCTGGCATGTGATTCCGGAGTGTCAGCCGAGTTGTTCTGGCGTAGCCGGCAGGTGATTTTGGCGTGTCCAGCAGGTGGTTTTGGCGAGTCGAGGAGGTTGTTCTGGCGTGCTCGGCAGGTGCTTCCGGTGTCATTGGCATGTGGTTCCGGCATGTATGAGAGGTGGTTCCGCCATGCCCGGCATGTGATTCCGGAGTGTCAGCCGAGTGGTTCTGGCGTAGCCGGCAGCTGATTTTGCATGTCCGGAAATGGTTCCCGTGAGTCGAGCCGGTGGTTCCGGCATGTCCGGCAGGTGGTTCCGGCATGCCCGGCAGGTGATTCCGGAGTGTCCGGCATGTGGTTCTGGCACCTCTGAGAGGTGCTTCCGGCATGCCCGGCAGTTGGTTACGGAGTGTCTGCCAAGTGGTTCTGGAGTAGCCGGCAGGTGATTCTGGCGTATCCAGCAGGTGGTTCTGGGGAGTGGATCAGGTGGTTCCGGCATACTCGGCAGGTGGTACCGGCGTGTCCAGAACATGGTTCTGGCAAGTCTGAGAGGTGGTTCCGGCAGGCCCGACAGGTGATTCCGGAGTGTTCGCCAAGTGGTTCTGGCATAGCCGGCAGGTCATTTTGCATGTCCGGCGGTGGTTCCGGCGAGTCGAGCCGGTGGTTCCGGCGTATCCAGCAGGTGTTTCCGGTCTGTCCATGAAGTGGTTCTGGCGTGACCGGCACGAGGTTCTGGCACGTCTGAGAGTTGGTTCCGGCATGCCCGACAGGTGATTCCGGAGTGTCCGCCACGTGGTTCTGGCGTACCCGGCAGGTGATTTTGGCGTGTCAGGCAGGTGTTTCTTGCAAGTCGAGCATTTGGCTCAGGCATGCTCAGCTGGTACTTCCGGCGTGTCTGGCACGTGGTTCTGGTGTGTCTGAGAGCTGGTTCTGGCATCTGCGGCAGATGATTCCGGAGTGTCCACCAAGTGGTTGTGGCATACCCGGCAGGTGATTTTAGCGTGTCACGTAGGTGGTTCCGGCGAGTCGAGTAGGCGGTTCCGGCGTGCTCGGCATGTGGTTCAGGCGGGTCTGGCAGGTGGTTTCGGTCTGTTCGGGGTGTGGTTCCGGCATCTCAGGCACATGGTTCTGGCACGTCTGATAGGTGGTTCCGGCCGGCCCGACAGGTGTTTCCATGGTGTCCGCCAAGTGGTTCTGGCATAGCTGGCAGGTGATGTTGGCGTGACCGGCAGGTGGTTCAAGCCAGCCCGGCAGGTGATTCAGAAGTGTTCACCAAATGGTTGTGGCGTAGCCGGAAGGTGATTTTGGCGTGTCCAGCAGGTGGTTTTGGCGAGTCGAGCAGGTGGTTCTGGCGTGCTCGGCAGGTGCTTCCGGTGTCATTGGCATGTGGTTCCGGCATGTCTGAGAGGTGGTTCCGCCATGCCCGGCAGGTGATTCCGGAGTGTTCCCCAAGTGGTTCTGGCATAGCCGGCAGGTGATTTTGCATGTCCGGCAATGTTTCCGGCGAGTCGAGCCGGTGGTTCCGGCATGTCCGGCAGGTGGTTCCGGCATGCCCGGCAGGTGATTCTGGAGTGTCAGGCATGTGGTTCTGGCACCTCTCAGAGGTTGTTCCGGCATGCCCGGCAGGTGATACCGGAGTGTTCGCCAGGTGGTTCTGGCGTAGCCAGCGGCTGATTTTGCATGTCCGGCAATGGTTCCGGCGAGTCGAGCCGGTGGTTCAGGATTGTCCGGCATTTGATTCCGGCATGTCCGGCAGGTGGTTCCGGCATGTCCAGCACGTGGTTCAAGCATTCCCTGCAGGTTATTCCGGATTGTCCGGCATGTGGTTCGGGCACCTCTGAGAGGTGGTTCCGGCATGCCCGGCAGGTGATACCGGAGAGTCCGGCATTTGGTTCTGGCACTTCTGAGAGGTGGTTCCGGAATGCCTGGCCTGTGATTCCGGAGCGTCTGCCGAGCGGTTCTGGCGTAGCCGGCAGTTGATTTTGGCGTGTCCACTAGGTGGTTCTGGGGAGTGGATCAGCTGGTTCCGGCATACTCGGCAGGTGGTACCGGCGTGTCCAGAACATGGTTCTGGCAAGTCTGAGAGGTGGTTCCGGCAAACCCGACAGGTGATTCCGGAGCGTCCGCCAAGTGTTTCTGGCGAACCCGGCAGGTGATTTTGGCATGTCCGACAGGTGTATCTTGAGAGTCGAGCAGGTGGCTCAGGCATGCTCAGCTGGAGCTTCCGGCGTCTCTGGCACGTGGTTCTGGAGTGTCTGAGAGCTGGTTCTGGCATGTCCGGCAGATGATTCCGGAGTGTCCACCAAGTGGTTCTTGTATACCTGGCAGGTGATTTTGGCGTGTCAGGAAGTTGGTACCGGCTAGTTGAGCAGGTGGATCAGGCGTGCTTGCCAGGGGGTTCAGGTGGGTCTGGCAGGTGGTTTCGGTCTGTTCGGGGAGTGGTTCCGGCATCTCAGGCTCATGGTTCTGGCACGTCTGAGAGGTGGTTCCGGCCGGCCCGACAGGTGTTTCCATGGTGTCCGCCAAGTGGTTCTGGCATAGCTGGCAGGTGATATTGGCGTGACCGGCAGGTGGTTCCAGCAAGCCCGGCAGGTGATTCCGAAGAGTTCACCAAATGGTTGTGGCGTAGCCGGCAGGTGATTTTGGCGTGTCCAGCAGGTGGTTTTGCCGAGTCAAGCAGGTGGTTCTTGCGTGCTTGGCAGGTGCTTCCGGTGTCATTGGCATGTGGTTCCGGCATGTCTCAGAGGTGGTTCCGGCATGCCCGGCAGGTGGTTCTGGAGTGTCTGCCGAGTGGTTCTGGAGCCAGCCCCGCAGGTGATTCCGAAGAGTTCACCAAATGGTTGTGGCGTAGCCGGCAGGTGATTTTGGCGTGTCAGGAAGTTGGTTCCGGCTAGTTGAGCAGGTGGATCAGGCGTGCTCGCCAGGGGGTTCAGGCGGGTCTGGCAGGTTGTTTCAGTGTGTTTGGGAAGTGGTTCCTGCATCTCAGGCACATGGTTCTGGCACGTCTGAGAGGTGGTTCCGGCCGGCCCGACAGGTGTTTCCATGGTGTCCGCCAAGTGGTTCTGGCACAGCTGACAGGTGATATTGCCGTGACCGGCAGGTTGTTCCAGCCAGCCCGGCCGGTGATTCCGGAGTGTCTGCCGTGTGGTTCTGGTGTAGGTGGCAGGTGATTTTGGCGTGCCCGTCAGGTGGTTCCGGCGAGCTCGGCAGTTGGTCCCAGCGTGTCCGGAACATGGTTCTGGCACGTCTGAGAGATGGTTCCGGCATGCCCGGCAGGTGATTCGGGAGTGTCCGGCATGTGGTTCTGGCACCTCTGAGAGGTGGTTCCGGCATGCCAGGCAGGTGATTCTGGAGTGTTCGGCAAGTGGTTCTGGAACCTCTGAGAGGTGGTTCCGGCATGACCGGCAGGTGGTTCCGGAGTGTCTGCCGAGTGGTTCTGGCGTAGTCGGCAGGTGATTCTGGCGTGTCCAGCAGGTGGTTCTGGGGAGTGGATCAGTTGGTTCCGGCATACTCGGCAGGTTTTACCGGCGTGTAAGGAACATGGTTCTGGCAAGTCTGAGAGGCGGTTCCGGCATGCCCGACAGGTGATTCCGGAGTGTTCGCCAAGAGGTTCTGGCGTAGCCGGCAGGTGAGTTTTCATGTCCGGCAATGGTTCCGGCGAGTCGGGACGGTGGTTCCGGCGTGTCCGGCAGGTGGTTCCGGCATGTCCAGCAGGTGGTTCCGGCGCGCTCGGCAGGTGCTTCCGGTCTCTAAGGCACGTGGTTGTGTCACCTCTGAGAGATGGTTCCGGCATGCCCGGCAGGTGATTCCGGAGAGTCCGGCATGTGGTTCTGGCACCTCTGAGTTGTGGTTCCGGCATGTCCGGCAGGTGGTTCTGGCATGCCCGGCAGGTGATTCCGGAGTGTCCGGCATGTGGTTCTGGCACCTCTGAGAGTTGGTTCCGGCATGCCTGGCAGGTGATACCGGAGTGTCCGGCATTTGGTTCTGGCACCTCTGAGAGGTGGTTCCGGAATGCCTAGCATGTGATTCCGGAGTGTCTGCCGAGTGGTTCTGGCGTAGCCGGCAGTTGATTTTGGGGTGTCCACTAGGTGGTTCTGGGGAGTGGATCAGCTGGTTCCGGCATACTCGGCAGGTGGTACCGGCGTGTCCAGAACATGGTTCTGGCAAGTCTGAGAGGTGGTTCCGGCACGCCCGACAGTTGATTCTGGAGCGTCCGCCAAGTGTTTCTGGCGTACCCGGCAGGTGATTTTGGCATGTCCGACAGGTGTTTCTTGCGAGTCGAGCAGGTGGCTCAGGAATGCTCAGCTGGTGCTTCCGGTGTCTCTGGCACGTGGTTCTGGTGTGTCTGAGAGCTGGTTCTGGCATCTCCGGCAGATGATTCCGGACTGTCCACCAAGTGGTTCTGGTATACCTGGCTGGTGCTTTTGGCGTGTTAGGAAGGTGGTTCCGGCTAGTTGAGCAGGTGGATCAGGCGTGCTCACCAGGTGGTTCAGGCGGGTCTGGCAGGTGGTTTCGGTCTGTTCGGGGAGTCGTTCTGGCATCTCAGGCACATGGTTCTGGCACGTCTGAGAGGTGGTTCCGGCCGGCCGGAGAGATGTTTCCGGAGTGTCCGCCAAGTGGTTCTGGCGTAGCTGAAAGGTGATGTTGGCGTGACCGGCAGGTGGTTCCAGCCAGCCCAGCAGGTGATTCCGGAGTGTCTGCCGAGTGGTTGTGGAGCCAGCCCTGCAGGTGATTCCGAAGAGTTCACCAAATGGTTGTGGCGTAGCCGGCAGGTTATTTTGGCGTGTCAGGAAGTTGGTTCCGGCTAGTTGAGCAGGTGGATCAGGCGTGCTTGCCAGGGGGTTCAGGCGGGTCTGGCAGGTGGTTTCGGTCTGTTCGGGGAGTGGTTCCTGCATCTCAGGCACATGGTTCTGGCACGTCTGAGAGGTGGTTGCGGCAGGCCCGACAGGTGTTTCCATGGTGTCCGCCAAGTGGTTCTGGCATAGCTGGCAGGTGATGTTGGTGTGACCGGAAGGTGGTTCAAGCAAGCCCGGCAGGTGATTCCGAAGATTTCACCATATGGTTGTGGCGTAGCCGGCAGGTGATTTTGGCGGGTCCAGCATTTGGTTTTGGCGAGTCGAGCAGGTGGTTCTGGCGTGCTCGGCAGGTGCTTCCGGTGTCATTGGCATGTGGTTCCGGCATGTCTCAGAGGTGGTCCCGGCATGCCCGGCAGGTGATTCCGGAGTGTCCGGCATGTGGTTCTGGCACCTCTGAGAGGTGGGTCCGGCATGCTCGGCATGTGGCTCCGGAGGTTCTGCCGAGTGGTTCTGGCGTAGTCGGCAGGTGATTCTGGCGTGTCCAGCAGGAGGTTCTGGAGAGTGGATCAGGTGGTGCCAGCATACTCGGCAGGTGGTACCGGCGTGTCCGGAACATGGTTCTGGCAAGTCTGAGAGGCGGTTCCGGCATGCCCGACAGGTGATTCCGGAGTGATCGCCAAGTGGTTCTGGCGTAGCCGGCAGGTCATTTTGCATGTCCGGCGGTGGTTCCGGCGAGTCGAGCCGGTGGTTCCGGCGTGTCCGGCAGGTGGTTCTGGCGTGACCGGCACGAGGTTCTGGCACGTCTGAGAGTTGGTTCCGGCATGCCCGACAGGTGATTCCGGAGTGTCCGCCACGTGGTTCTGGCGTACCCGGCAGGTGATTTTGGCGTGTCAGGAAGGTGGTTCCGGCTAGTTGAGTAGGTGGTTCCGGCGTGCTCGGCAGGTGGTTCAGGCGGGTCTGGCAGGTGGTTTCGGTCTGTTCGGGGTGTGGTTCCGGCATCTCAGGCACATGGTTCTGGCACGTCTGATAGGTGATTCCGGCCGGCCCGACATGTGTTTCCATGGTGTCCGCCAAATGGTTCTGGCATAGCTGGCAGGTGATTTTGGCGTGACCGGCAGGTGGTTCCAGCCATCCCGGCAGGTGATTCCGAAGTGTTCACCAAATGGTTGTGGGGTAGCCGACAGGGGGTTGTGGCAAGTCGAGCAGGTGGTTCTGGCGTGCTCGGCAGGTGCTTCCGGTGTCATTGGCATGTGGTTCCGGCATGTCTGAGAGGTGGTTCCGCCATGCCCGGCAGGTGATTCCGGAGTGTTCCCCAAGTGGTTCTGGCATAGCCGGCAGGTGATTTTGCATGTCCGGCAATGGATCCGGCGAGTCGAGCCGGTGGTTCCGGCATGTCCGGCAGGTGGTTCCTTCATGCCCGGCAGGTGATTCTGGAGTGTCCGGCATGTGGTTCTGGCACCTCTGAGAGGTGGTTCCGGCATGCCCGGCAGGTGATACCGGAGTGTTCGCCAAGTGGTTCTGGCATAGACGGCAGGTGATTTTGCATGTACGGCAATGGTTCAGGCGAGTCGAGCCGTGGTTCCGGAATGTCGGCAGGTGGTTCCGGCATGTCCGGCAGGGGGTTCCGGCATGTCCAGCACGTGGTTCCAGCATGTCCGGCAGGTGATTCCGGAGTGTCCGGCATGTGGTTCTGGCACCTCTGAGAGGTGGTTCCGGCATGCCCTTCAGGTGATACCAGAGTGTTCGCCAAGTGGTTCTGGCGTAGCCGGCAGGTGATTTTGCATGTCCGGCAATCGTTCCGGCGAGTCGAGCCGGTGGTTCCGGAATGTCCGGCAGGTGGTTCTGGCATGTCCGGCAGGTGGTTCCGGCATGTCCACAACGAGGTTCCAGCATGCCCGGCAGGTTATTCCGCAGTGTCCGGCATGTGGTTCTGGCACCTCAGAGAGGTGGTTCTGGAATGCCTGGCCTGTGATTCCGGAGTGTCTGCCGAGTGGTTCTGGCGTAGACGGGAGTTGATTTTGGCGTGTCCACTAGGTGGTTCTGGGGAGTGGATCAGCTGGTTCCGGCATACTCGGCAGCTGGTACCGGCGTGTCCAGAACATGGTTCTGGCAAGTCTGAGAGGTGGTTCCGGCACGCCCGACAGGTGATTCCGGAGCGTCCGCCAAGTGTTTCTGGCGTACCCGGCAGGTGATTTTGGCATGTCCGACATGTGTATCTTGCGAGTCGAGCAGGTGGCTGAGGCATGCTCAGCTGGTGCTTCCGGAGTCTCTGGCACGTGTTCTGGTGTGTCTGAGAGCTGGTTCTGGCATGTCCGGCAGATGATTCCGGAGTGTCCACCAAGTGGTTCTGGTATACCTGGCAGGTGATTTTGGCGTGTCAGGAAGTTGGTTCCGGCTAGTTGAGCAGGTGGATCAGGCGTGCTCGCCAGGGGGTTCAGGCGGGTCTGGCAGGTGGTTTCGGTCTGTTCGGGGAGTGGTTCCGGCATCTCAGGCACATGGTTCTGGCACGTCTGAGAGGTGGTTGCGGCAGGCCCGACAGGTGTTTCCATGGTGTCCGCCAAGTGGTTCTGGCATAGCTGGCAGGTGATGTTGGCGTGACCGGCAGGTGGTTCCAGCCAGCCCGGCAGGTGATTCCAAAGTGTTCACCAAATGGTTGTGGCGTAGCCGGAAGGTGATTTTGGCGTGTCCAGCAGGTGGTTTTGGCGAGTCGAGCAGGTGGTTCTGGCGTGCTCGGCAGGTGCTTCCGGTGTCATTGGCATGCGGTTCCGGCATGTCAGAGAGGTGGTTCCGCCATGCCCGGCAGGTGATTCCGGAGTGTTCGCCAAGTGGTTCTGGCGTAACCGGCAGGTGATTTTGCATGTCTGGCAATGGTTCCGGCGAGTCGAGCCGGTGGTTCCGGAATGTCCGGCAGGTGGTTGCGGCATGCCCGGCAGGTGATTCTGGAGTGTCCGGCATGTGGTTCTGGCACCTCTGAGAGGTGGTTCCGGCATGCCTGGCAGGTGATACCGGACTCTCCGGCATTTGGTTCTGGCACCTCTGAGAGGTGGTTCCGGAATGCCTGGCATGTGAATCCGGACTGTCTGCCGAGTGGTTCTGGCATAGCCGGCAGTTGATTTTGGCGTGTCCACTAGGTGGTTCTGGGGACTGGATCAGCTGGTTCCGGCATACTCGGCAGGTGGTACCGGCGTGTCCAGAACATGGTTCTGGCAAGTCTGAGAGGAGGTTCCGGCACGCCCGACAGGTGATTCCGGAGCGTCCGCCAAGTGTTTCTGGCGTACCCGGCAGGTGATTTTGGCATGTCCGACATGTGTATCTTGCGAGTCGAGCAGGTGGCTGAGGCATGCTCAGCTGGTGCTTCCGGAGTCTCTGGCACGTGGTTCTGGTGTGTCTGAGAGCTGGTTCTGGCATGTCCGGCAGATGATTCCGGAGTGTCCACCAAGTGGTTCTGGTATACCTGGCAGGTGATTTTGGCGTGTCAGGAAGTTGGTTCCGGCTAGTTGAGCAGGTGGATCAGGCGTGCTCGCCAGGGGGTTCAGGTGGGTCTGGCAGGTGGTTTCGGTCTGTTCGGGGAGTGGTCCGGCATCTCTGGCACATGGTTCTGGCACGTCTGAGAGGTGGTTGCGGCAGGCCCGACAGGTGTTTCCATGGTGTCCGCCAAGTGGTTCTGGCAGAGCTGGCAGGTGATGTTGGCGTGGCCGGCAGGTGGTTACAGCCAGCCCGGCAGGTGATTCCGGAGTGTCTGCCATGTGCTTCTGGCGTAGCCGGCAGGTGATTTTGGCGTGTCCAGGAGGTGGTTCCGGCGAGCTCGGCAGGAGGTACCAGCGTGTCCAGAACATGGTTCTGGCACGTCTTAGAGATGGTTCCGGAATGCCAGGCAGGTGATTCCGGAGTGTCCGGCATGTGGTTCTGGCACCTCTGAGTGGTGGTTCCGGCATGCCCGGCAGGTGATTCCGGAGTGTCCGGCATGCGGTTCTGGCACCTCTGAGAGGTGGGTCCGGCATGCCCGGCAGGTGGTTCCGGAGGTTCTGCCGAGTGGTTCTGGCGTAGTCGGCCGGTGATTCTGGCGTGTCCAGCAGGTGGTTCTGGGGAGTGGATCAGGTGGTTCCAGCATACTCGGCAGGTGGTACCGTCGTGTCCGGAACATGGTTCTGGCAAGTCTGAGCTGCGGTTCCGGCATGCCCGACAGGTGATTCCGGAGTGTTCGCCAAGTGGTTCTGGAGTAGCCGGCAGGTCATTTTGCATGTCCGGCAGTGGTTCCGGCGAGTCGAGCCGGTGGTTCCGGCGTGTCCGGCAGGTGGTTCTGGCGTGACCGGCACGAGGTTCTGGCATGTCTGAGAGTTGGTTCCGGCATGCCCGACAGGTGATTCCGGAGTGTCCGCCACGTGGTTCTGGCGTACCCGGCAGGTGATTTTGGCGTGTCTGGCAGGTGTTTCTTGCAAGTCGAGCATTTGGCTCAGGCATGCTCATCAGGTGATTCCGGCGTGTCTGGCACGTGGTTCTGGTGTGTCTGAGAGCTGGTTCTGGCATGTCCGGCAGATGATTCCGGAGTGTCCACCAAGTGGTTGTGGCATACCCGGCAGGTGATTTTAGCGTGTCAGGTAGTTGGTTCCAGCGAGTCGAGTAGGTGGTTCCGGCGTGCTCGGCAGATGGTTCAGGCGGGTCTGGCAGGTGGTTTCGGTCTGTTCGGGGTGTGGTTCCGGCATCTCAGGCACATGGTTCTGGCACGTCTGATAGGTGGTTCCGGCCGGCCCGACAGGTGTTTCCATGGTGTCCGCCAAGTGGTTCTGGCATAGCTGGCAGGTGATGTTGGCGTGACCGGCAGGTGGTTCCAGCCAGCCCGGCAGGTTATTCCGAAGTGTTCACCAAATGGTTGTGGCGTAGCCGGAAGGTGATTTTGGCGTGTCCACGAGGTGGTTTTGGCGAGTCGAGCAGGTGGTTCTGGCGTGCTCAGCAGGTGCTTCCGGTGTCATTGGCATGTGGTTCCGGCATGTCTGAGAGGTGGTTCCGCCATGCCCGGCAGGTGATTCCGGAGTGTTCCCCAAGTGGTTCTGGCATAGCCGGCAGGTGATTTTGCATGTCCAGCAATCGTTACAGCGAGTCGAGCCGGTGGTTCGGGCATGTCCGGCAGGTGGTTCCGGCATGCCCGGCAGGTGATTCCGGAGTGTCCGGCATGGGGTTCCGGCACCTCTGAGAGTTGGTTCTGGAATGCCCGGCAGGTGATACCGGAGTCTCCGGCATTTGGTTCTGGCACCTCTGAGAGGTGGTTCCGGAATGCCTGGCATGTGAATCCGGAGTGTCTGCCGAGTGGTTCTGGCGTAGCCGGCAGTTGATTTTGGCGTGTCCACTAGGTGGTTCTGGGGACTGGATCAGCTGGTTCCGGCATACTCGGCAGGTGGTACCGGCGTGTCCAGAACATGGTTCTGGCAAGTCTAAGAGGTGGTTCCAGCACGCCCGACAGCTGATTCCGGAGCTTCCGCCAAGTGTTTCTGGCGTACCCGGCAGGTGATTTTGGCATGTCCGACAGGTGTTTCTTGCGAGTCGAGCAGGTGGCTCAGGCATGCTCAGCTGGTGCTTCCGGCGTCTCTGGCACGTGGTTCTAGTGTGTCTGAGAGCTGGTTCTGGCATGTCCGGCAGATGATTCCGGAGTGTCCACCAAGTGGTTCTGGTATACCTGGCAGGTGATTTTGGAGTGTCAGGAAGGTGGTTCCGGCTAGTTGAGCAGGTGGATCAGGCGTGCTCGCCAGGGGGTTCAGGCGGGTCTGGCAGGTGGTTTCGGTCTGTTCGGGGAGTGGTTCCAGCATCTCAGGCACATGGTTCTGGCACTTCTGAGAGGTGGTTCCGGCAGGCCGGAGAGGTGTTTCCGGAGTGTCCGCCAAGTGGTTCTGGCGTAGCTGAAAGGTGATGTTGGCGTGACCGGCAGGTGGTTCCAGCCAGCCCGGCAGGTGATTCCGGAGTGTCTGCCGTGTGGTTCTGGCGTAGCCGGCAGTTCATTTTGCATGTCCGGCAGTGGTTCCGGCGAGTCGAGCCGGTGGTTCCGGCGTGTCCGGCAGGTGGTTCTGGCGTGACCGGCACGAGGTTCTGGCACGTCTGAGAGTTGGTTCCGGCATGCCCGACAGGTGATTCCGGAGTGTCCGCCACGTGGCTCTGGCGTACCCGGCAGGTGATTTTGGCGTGTCTGGCAGGTGTATCTTGCGAGTCGAGCAGGTGGCTGAGTCATGCTCAGCTGGTGCTTCCGGCGTCTATGGCACGTGGTTCTGGTGTGTCTGAGAGCTGGTTCTGGCATGTCCGGCAGATGATTCCGGAGTGTCCACCAAGTGGTTCTTGTATACCTGGCAGGTGATTTTGGCGTGTCAGGAAGTTGGTTCCGGCTAGTTGAGCAGGTGGATCAGGCGTGCTCGCCAGGGGGTTCAGTCGGGTCTGGCAGGTGGTTTCGGTCTGTTCGGGGAGTGGTTCCGGCATCTCAGGCACATGGTTCTGGCACGTCTGAGAGGTGGTTCCGGCTGGCCCGACAGGTGTTTCCATGGTGTCCGCCAAGTGGTTCTGGCATAGCTGGCAGGTGATGTTGGCGTGACCGGCAGGTGGTTCCAGCAAGCCGGGCAGGTGATTCCGAAGTGTTCACCAAATGGTTGTGGCGTAGCCAGCAGGTGATTTTGGCGTGTCCAGCAGGTGGTTTTGGAGAGTGGAGCAGGTGGTTCTCGCGTGCTCGGCAGGTGCTTCCGGTGTCATTGGCATGTGGTTCCGGCATGTCTGAGAGGTGGTTCCGGCATGCCCGGCAGGTCGTTCCGGAGTGTCTGCCGAGTGGTTCTGGAGCCAGACCGGCAGGTGATTCTGAAGAGTTCACCAAATGGTTGTGACGTAGCCGGCAGGTTATTTTGGTGTGTCCGGTAGGTGGTTCCGGCTAGTTGAGCAGGTGGATCAGGCGTGCACGCCAGGGGGTTCAGGCGGGTCTGGCATGTGGTTTCGGTCTGTTCGGGGAGTGGTTCCGGCATCTCAGGCACATGGTTCTGGCACGTCTGAGAGGTGGTTACGGCCGGCCGGAGAGGTGTTTCCGGAGTGTCCGCCAAGTGGTTCTGGCGTAGCTCAGAGGTGATGTTGGCGTGACCGGCTGGTGTTTCCAGCCTGCCCGGCAGGTGATTCCGGAGTGTCTTCCATGTGGTTCTGGCGTAGCTGGCAGGTGATTTTGGCGTGTCCAGCAGGTGGTTCCAGCGAGCTCGGCAGGTGGTACCAGAGTGTCCGGAACATGGTTCTGGCACGTCTGAGAGATGGTTCCGGCATGCCCGGCAGGTGATTCCCGAGTGTCCGGCATGTGGTTCTGGGACCTCTGAGAGATGGTTCCGGCATGCCCGGCAGGTGATTCCGGAGTGTCCGGCATTTGGTTCTTGCACCTCTGAGAGGTGGTACCGGCATGCCCGGCAGGTGATTCCGGAGTGTCCGGCATGTGGTTCTGGCACCTCTGAGAGGTGGTTCCGGCATGCCCGGCAGGTGGTTCTGGAGTGTCTGCCGAGTGGTTCTGGCCTAGTCGGCAGGTGATTCTGTCGTGGCCAGCTGGTGGTTGTGGGGAGTGGATCAAGTGGTTCCGGCATACTCGGCAGGTGGTACCGGCGTGTCCGGAACATGGTTCTGGCAAGTCTGAGAGGCGGTTCCAGCATGCCCGACAGGTGATTCCGGAGTGTTCGCCAAGTGGTTCTGGTGTAGCCGGCAGGTCATTTTGCATGTCCAGCGGTGGTTCCGGCGAGTCGAGCCGGTGGTTCCGGCGTTTCCGGCAGGTGGTTCTGGCGTGACCGGCACATGGTTCTGGCACGTCAGAGAGATTGTTCCGTCATGCCAGGCAGGTGATTCCGGAGTGTCCGGCATGTGGTTCTGGCACCTCTGAGATGTGGGTCCGACATGCCCGGCAGGTGGTTCCGCAGTGTCTGGCGAGTAGTTCTGTCGTAGTCGGCAGGTGATTCTGGCGTCTCCAGGTGGTGGTTCTGGGGAGAGGATCAGGTGGTTCCAGCATACTCGGCAGGTGGTTCTGGCGTGACCGGCACGAGGTTCTGGCACGTCTGAGAGTTGGTTCCGGCATGCCCGACAGGTGATTCCGGAGCGTCCGCCACGTGGTTCTGGCGTACCCGGCAGGTGATTTTGGCGTGTCTGGCAGGTGTTTCCTGCAAGTCGAGCATTTGGCTCAGGCATGCTCAGCAGGTGCTTCCGGCGTGTCTGGCACGTGGTTCTGGTGTGTCTGAGAGCTGGTTCTGGCATGTCCGGCAGATGATTCCGGAGTGTCCACCAAGTGGTTGTGGCATACCCGGCAGGTGATTTTAGCGTGTCAGGTAGGTGGTTCCAGCGAGTCGTGTAGATGGATCAGGCGTGCTCGCCAGGGGGTTCAGGCGGGTCTGGCAGGTGGTTTCGGTCTGTTCGGGGAATGGTTCCGGCATCTCAGGCACATGGTTCTGGCACGTCTGAGAGGTGGTTCCGGCCGGCCCGACAGGTGTTTCCGGAGTGTCTGCCAAGTGCTTATGGCGTAGCTGAAAGGTGATGTTGGCGTGAGCGGCAGGTGGTTCCAGCCAGCCCGGCAGGTGATTCCGGAGTGTCTGCCGAGTGTTTCTGGCGTAGCCGGCAGGTGATTTTGGCGTGTCCAGAGGGTGGTATTGGCGAGTCGAGCAGGTGGTTCTGGCGTGCTCGGCAGGTGCTTCCGGTGTCATTGGCATGTGGTTCCGGCATGTCTGAGAGGTGGTTCTGCCATGCCCGGCAGGTGATTCCGGAGTGTTCGCCAAGTGGTTCTGGGGTAGCCGGCAGGTGATTTTGCATGTCCGGCAATGGTTCCGGCGAGTCGAGCCGGTGGTTCTTGCATGTCCGGCAGGTGGTTCCGGCATGCCCGGCAGGTGATTCCGGAGTGTCAGGCATGTTGTTCTGGCACCTCTGAGAGGTGGTTCCGGCATGCCCGGCAGGTGATACCGGAGTGTCCGGCATTTGGTTCTGGCACCTCTGAGAGGTGGTTCCGGAATGCCTGGCATGTGATTCCGGAGTGTCTGCTGAGTGGTTCTGGCGTTGCCGGCAGTTGATATTGGCGTGTCCACTAGGTGGTTCTGGGGAGTGGATCAGCTGGTTCCGGCATACTCGGCAGGTTGTACCGGCGTGTCCAGAACATAGTTCTGGCAAGTCTGAGAGGTGGTTCCGGCACGCCCGACAAGTGATGTCGGAGCGTCCGCTAAGTGTTTTTGGCGTGCCCGGCAGGTGATTTTGGCATGTCCGACAGGTGTTTCTTGCGAGTCGAGCAGGTGGCTCAGGCATGCTCAGCTGGTGCTTCCGGGGTCTCTGGCACGTGGTTCTGGTGTGTCTGAGACGTGGTTCTGGCATGACCGGCAGATGATTCCGGAGTGTCCACCAAGTGGTTCTGGTATACCTGGCAGGTGATTTTGGCGTGTCAGGAAGGTGGTTCCGGCTAGTTGAGCAGGTGGATCAGGCGTGCTCGCCAGGGCGTTCAGGCAGGTCTGGCAGGTGGTTTCGGTCTGTTCGGGGAGTGGTTCCGGCATCTCAGGCACATGGTTCTGGCACGTCTGAGAGGTGGTTCCGGCCGGCCTGACAGGTGTTTCCGGAGTGTCCGCCAAGTGGTTCTGGCGTAGCTGAAAGGTGATGTTGGCGTGACTGGCAGGTGGTTCCAGCCAGCCCGGCAGGTGATTCCGGAGTGTCTGCCGAGTGGTTCTGTCATAGCCGGCAGGTGATTTTGGCGTGTCCAGCGGGTGGTTTTGGCGAGTCGAGCAGGTGGTTCTGGCGTGCTCGGCTGGTGCTTCCGGTGTCATTGGCATGTGGTTCCGGCATGTTTGA
This sequence comes from Equus przewalskii, assembly GCF_037783145.1. NCBI lineage: Eukaryota > Metazoa > Chordata > Mammalia > Perissodactyla > Equidae > Equus > Equus przewalskii. The sequence continues at coordinate 57,347 of NW_027228048.1, forward strand.
GAGGTGGTTCCGCCATGCCCAGCAGGTGATTCCGGAGTGTTCGCCAAGTGGTTCTGGCGTAGCCGGCAGGTGAATTTGCATGTCCGGCAATGGTTCCGGCGAGTCGAGCCGGTGGTTCCGGCATGTCCAGCAGGTGGTTGCGGCACGCCCGGCAGGTGATTCTGGAGTGTCCGGCATGTGGTTCTGGCACCTCTGAGAGGTGGTTCCTGCATGCTCAGCAGGTGGTTCCGGAGTGTCTGCCGAGTGGTTCTGGCGTAGCCGACAGGTGAATCTGGCGTGTCCAGCAGGTGGTTCTGGGGTGTGGGACAGGTGGTTCCGGCATACTCGGCAGGTGGTACCGGCGTGTCCGGAACATGGTTCTGGCAAGTCTGAGAGGAGGTTCCGTCATGCCCGACAGTTGATTCCGGCGTGTTCGCCAAGTGGTTCTGGTGTAGCCGGCAGGTCATTTTGCATGTCCGGCGGTGGTTCCGGCGAGTCGAGCCGGTGGTTCCAGCATGTCCAGCAGGTGTTTCCTGTTTGTCCGGCAGGTGCTTCTGGCGTGTCCGGCACGAGGTTCTGGCACGTCTGAGAGTTGGTTTCGGCATGCCCGACAGGGGATTCCGGAGAGTCCGCCACGTGGTTCTGGCGTACACGGCAGGTGATTTTGGCCTGTCTGGCAGGTGTTTCTGGCAAGTCGAGCATTTGGCTCAGGCATGATCAGCAGGTGCTTCCGGCGTGTCTGGCACGTGGTTCTGGTGTGTCTGAGACCTGGTTCTGGCATGTCCCGCAGATGATTCCGGAGTGTCCACCAAGTGGTTGTGGCATACCCGGCAGGTGATTTTAGCGTGTCAGGTAGGTGGTTCCAGCGAGTCGAGTAGGTGGTTCCGGCGTGCTCGGCAGGTGGTTCACGCGGGTCTGGCAGGTGGTTTCGGTCTGTTCGGGGTGTGGTTCCGGCATCTCAGGCACATGGTTCTGGCACGTCTGATAGGTGGTTCCGGCTGCCCGACAGGTGTTTCCATGGTGTCCGCCAAGTGGTTCTGGCATAGCTGGCAGGTGATGTTGGCGTGACCGGCAGGTGGTTCCAGCCAGCCCGGCAGGTGATTCCGAAGAGTTCACCAAATGGTTGTTGCGTAGCCGGCAGGTGATTTTGGCGTGTCCAGCAGGTGGTTTTGGCGAGTCGAGCCGGTGATTCCGGCATGTCCGGCAGGTGGTTCCCGCATGCCCGGCAGGTGATTCCGGAGTGTCCGGCATGTGGTTCTCTCACCTCTGAGATGTGGTTCCGGCATGCCCGGCAGGTGATACCGGAGTTTCCAGGATTTGGTTCTGGCACCTCTGAGAGGTGGTTCCAGAATGCCTGGCATGTGATTCCGGAGTGTCTGCCGAGTGGTTCTGGCGTAGCCGGCAGGTGATTTTGGCGTGTCCAGCAGGTGGTTCCGGCGAGCTCGGCAGGTGGTTCCGGCATGTCCGGAACATGGTTCTGGCACGTCTGAGAGATGGTTCCGGCATGCCCGGCAGGTGATTCCGGAGTGTCCGGCATGTGGTTCTGGCACTTCTGAGAGGTGGTTCCGGCATGCCCGGCAGTTGGTTACGGAGTGTCTGCCGAGTGGTTCTGGAGTAGCCGGCAGGTTCCGGCGAGTCAAGTAGGTGGTTCCGGTGTGCTCGGCAGGTGGTTCAGGCGGGTCTGGCAGGAGGTTTCGGACTGTTCGGGGTGTGGTTCCGGCATCTCAGGCACATGGTTCTGGCACGTCTGATAGGTGGTTCCGGCCGACCCGTCAGGTGTTTCCATGGTGTCCGTCAAGTGGTTCCGGCATAGCTGGCAGGTGATGTTGGCGTGACCGGCAGATGGTTCCAGCCAGCCCGGCAGGTGATTCCGAAGAGTTCACCAAATGGTTGTGGCGTAGCCGGTAGGTGATTTTTCGTGTGCACAAGGTGTTTCCGGTCTGTCCGGCAGGTGGTTCTGGCGTGACCGGCATGAGGTTCTGGCACGTCTGAGAGTTGGTTCCGGGATGCCAGACAGGTGATTCCGGAGTGTCCGCTCCGTGGTTCTGGCGTACCCGGCAGGTGATTTTGGCGTGTCTGGCAGGTGCTTCTTGCAAGTCGAGCATGTGGCTCAGGCATGCTCAGCAGGTGCTTCCGGCGTGTCTGGCACGTGGTTCTGGTGTGTCTGAGAGCTGGTTCTGGCATGACCGGCAGATGATTCCGGAGTGTCCACCAAGTGGTTCTGGTATACCTGGCAGGTGATTTTGGCGTGTCAGGAAGGTGGTTCCGGCTAGTTGAGCAGGTGGATCAGGCGTGCTCGCCAGGGGGTTCAGGCGGGTCTGGCAGGTGGTTTCGGTCTTTTCGGGGAGTGGTTCCGGCATCTCAGGCACATGGTTCTGGCACGTCTGAGAGGTGGTTCCGGCCGGCCCGACAGGTGTTTCCGGAGTGTCCGCCAAGTGGTTCTGGTGTAGCTGAAAGGTGATGTTGGCGTGACCGGCAGGTGGTTCCAGCCATCCCGGCAGGTGATTCCGGAGTGTCTGCCGAGTGGTTCTGTCATAGCCGGCAGGTGATTTTGGCGTGTCCAGCGGGAGGTTTTGGCGAGTCGAGCAGGTGGTTCTGGCGTGCTCGGCAGGTGCTTCCGGTGTCATTGGCATGTGGTTCCGACATGTTTGAGAGGTGGTTCCTCCATGCCCAGCAGGTGATTCCGGAGTGTTCGCCAAGTGGTTCTGGCGTAGCCGACAGGTGATTTTGCATGTCCGGCAATGGTTCCGGTGAGTCGAGCCGGTGCTTCTGGCATGTCCAGCAGGTGGTTGCGGCATGCCCGGCAGGTGATTCCGGAGTGTCCGGCATGTGGTTCTGGCACCCCTGAGAGGTGGTTCCGGCATGCCCAGCAGGTGATACCGGAATGTCCGACATTTGGTTCTGGCACCTTTGAGAGGTGGTTCCGGAATGCTTGGCAAGTGATTCCGGAGAGTCTGCCGAGTGGTTCTGGCGTAGCCGGCAGGTGATTTTGGCATGTATGGCAGGTGTTTCTTGCAAGTCGAGCATTTGGCTCAGGCATGATCAGCAGTTGCTTCCGGCGTGTCTGGCACGTGGTTCTGGTGTGTCTGAGAGCTGGTTCTGGCATGTCCGGCAGATGATCCCGGAGTGTCCACCAAGTGGTTCTGGTAGACCTGGCAGGTGATTTTGGCGTGTCTGGAACCTGGTTCCGGCTAGTTGAGCAGGTGGATCTGGCGTGCTCGCCAGGGGGTTCAGGCGGGTCTGGCAGGTGGTTTCGGTCTGTTCGGGGTGTGGTTCCGGCATCTCAGGCACATGGTTCTGGCAAGTCTGAGATGTGGTTCTGGCCGGCCCTACAGGTGTTTCTGGAGTGTCCGCCAAGTGGTTCCTGCGTAGCTGAAAGGTGATGTTGGCGTGACCGGCAGGTGGTTCCAGCCAGACCGGCAGGTGACTCCGGAGTGTCTGCTGAGTGGTTCTGGCGTAGCCGGCAGGTGATTTTGCCGTGTCCAGCAGGTGGTTCCGGCGAGCTCGGCAGGTGGTACCGGCGTGTCCTGAACATGGTTCTGGCACGTCTGAGAGATGGTTCCGGCATTCCAGGCAGGTGATTCCGGAGTGTCCGGCATGTGGTTCTGGCACCTCTGAGAGGTTGTTCCGGCATGCCCAGCAGGTGGTTCCGGAGTGTCTGCAGAGTGGTTCTGGCGTAGCCGACAGGTGATTCTGGCGTGTCTAGCAGGTGGTTCTGGGGTGTGGATCAGGTGGTTCCGGCATACTCGGCAGGTGGTACCGGCGTGTCCGGAACACGGCTCTGGCAAATCTGAGAGGAGGTTCCGGCATGCCCGACAGGTGATTCCGGAGTGTTCGCCAAGTGGTTCTGGCGTAGCCGGCAGGTCATTTTGCATGTCCGGCGGTGGTTCCGGAGAGTCGAGCTGGTGGTTCCGGCGTGTCCAGCAGGTGTTTCCTGTCTGTCCGGCAGGTGCTTCTGGCGTGTCCGGCACGAGGTTCTGGCACGTCTGAGAGTTGGTTCCGGCATGCCCGACAGGTGATTCCGGAGTGTCCGCCTCGTGGTTCTGGTGTACCCGGCAGGTGATTTTGGCATGTCCGACAGGTGTATCTTGCGAGTCGAGCAGGTGCCTCAGGCATGCTCAGCTGGTGCTTCCGGCGTCTCTGGCACGTGGTTCTGGTGTGTCTGAGAGCTGGTTCTGGCATGTCCGGCAGATGATTCCGGAGTGTCCACCAAGTGGTTCTTGTATACCTGGCAGGTTATTTTGGCGTGTCAGGAAGTTGGTTCCAGCTAGTTGAGCAGGTGGATCAGGCGTGCTTGCCAGGGGCTTCAGGCTGGTCTGGCAGGTGGTTTCGGTCTGTTCGGGGAGTGTTTCCGGCATCTCAGGCTCATGGTTCTGGGACGTCTGAGAGGTGGTTCCGGCCGGCCCGACAGGTGTTTCCATGGTGTCCGCCAAGTTGTTCTGGCATAGCTGGCAGGTGATATTGGCGTGACCGGCAGGTGGTTCCAGCAAGCCCGGCAGGTGATTCCGAAGGGTTCACCAAATGGTTGTGGCGTAGCCGGCAGGTGATTTTGGCGTGTCCAGCAGGTGGTTTTGGCGAGTCGAGCAGGTGGTTCTGGCGTGCTCGGCAGGTGCTTCCGGTGTCATTGGCATGTGGTTCCGGCATGTCTGAGAGGTGGATCCGGCATGCCCGGCAGGTGGTTCCGGAGAGTCTGCCGAGAGGTTCGGGAGCCAGCCCGGCAGGTGATTCCGAAGAGTTCACCAAATAGTTGTGGCGTAGCCGGCATGTGATTTTGGCGTGTCAGGAAGTTGGTTCCGGCTAGTCGAGCAGGTGGTTCTGGCGTGCTCTGCAGGTGCTTCCGGTGTCATTGGCATGTGATTCCGGCATGTCTGAGAGGTGGTTCCGCCATGCCTGGAAGGTGATTCTGGAGTGTTCCCCAAGTGGTTCTGGCATAGCCAGCAGGTGATTTTGCATGTCCGGCAATGGTTCCGGCGACTCGAGCCGGTGGTTCCGGCATGTCCGGCAGGTGGTTCCGGCATGCCCGGCAGGTGATTCCGGAGTGTCCGGCATGTGGTTCTGGCACCTCTGAGAGGTGCTTCCGGCATTCCCGGCAGGTGATACCGGATTGTTTGCCAAGTGGTTCTGGCGTAGCCGGCAGGTGATGTTGCATGTCCGGCAATGGTTCCAGCGAGTCGAGCCTGTGGTTCCGGAATGTGCGGCAGGTGGTTCCGGCATGTCCGGCAGGTGGTTCCGGCATGTCCAGCACGTGGTTCCAGCATGCCCGGCAGGTGATTCCGGAGTGTCCGGCATGTGGTTCTGGCACCTCTGAGAGGTGGTTCCGGCATGCCCGGCAGGTGATACCGGAGTCTCCGGCATTTGGTTCTGGCTCCTCTGAGAGGTGGTTACGGAATGCCTGGCCTGTGATTCCGGATTGTCTGCTGAGTGGTTCTGGAGTAGCCGGCAGTTGACTTTGACGTGTCCACTAGGTGGTTCTGGGGAGTGGATCAGCTGGTTCCGGCATACTCGGCAGGTGGTACCGGCGTGTCCAGAACATGGTTCTGGCAAGTCTGAGAGGTGGTTCCGGCACGCCCGACAGGTGATTCCGGAGCGTCCGCCCAGTGTTTCTGGCGTACCCGGCAGGTGATTTTGGCATGTCCGACAGGTGTATCTTGCGAGTCGAGCAGGTGGCTGAGGCATGCTCAGCTGGTGCTTCCGGCGTCTCTGGCATGTGGTTCTGGTGTGTCTGAGAGCTGGTTCTGGCATGTCCGGCAGATGATTCCGGAGTGTCCACCAAGTGGTTCTTGTATACCTGGCAGGTTATTTTGGCGTGTCAGGAAGTTGGTTCCAGCTAGTTGAGCAGGTGGATCAGGCGTGCTTGCCAGGGGCTTCAGGCGCGTCTGGCAGGTGGTTTCGGTCTGTTCGGGGAGTGTTTCCGGCATCTCAGGCTCATGGTTCTGGGACGTCTGAGAGGTGGTTCCGGCCGGCCCGACAGGTGTTTCCATGGTGTCCGCCAAGTGGTTCTGGCATAGCTGGCAGGTGATATTGGCGTGACCGGCAGGTGGTTCCAGCAAGCCCGGCAGGTGATTCCGAAGAGTTCACCAAATGGTTGTGGCGTAGCCGGCAGGTGATTTTGGAGTGTCCAGCAGGTGGTTTTGGCGAGTCGAGCAGGTGGTTCTGGCGTGCTCGGCAGGTGCTTCCGGTGTCATTGGCATGTGGTTCCGGCATGTCTGAGAGGTGGATCCGGCATGCCCGGCAGGTGGTTCCGGAGAGTCTGCCGAGTGGTTCGGGAGCCAGCCCGGCAGGTGATTCCGAAGAGTTCACCAAATAGTTGTGGCGTAGCCGGCAGGTGATTTTGGCGTGTCAGGAAGTTGGTTCCGGCTAGTTGAGCAGGTGGATCAGGCGTGCTCGCCAGGGGGTTCAGGCGGGTCTGGCAGGTGGTTTCGGTCTGTTCGGGGAGTGGTTCCGGCGTCTCAGGCACATGGTTCTTGCACGTCTGAGAGGTGGTTCCGGCCGGCCGAAGAGGTGTTTCCAGAGTGTCCGCCAAGTGGTTCTGGCGTGGCTGAAATGTGATGTTGGCGTGACCAGCAGGTGGTTCCAGAGAGCCCGGCAGGTGATTCCGGAGTGTCTGCCGTGTGGTTCTGGCGTAGCTGGCAGTTGATTTTGGCATGTCCAGCAGGTGGTTCCGGCGAGCTCGGCAGGTGGTACCAGCGTGTCCGGAACATGGTTCTGGCACGTCTGAGAGATGGTTCCGTCATGAAAGGCAGGTGATTCCGGAGTGTCCGGCATGTGGTTCTGGCACCTCTGAGAGGTGGTTCCGGCATGCCCAGCAGGTGGTTACGGAGTGTCTGCCGAGTGGTTCTGGCGTAGTCGGCAGGTGATTCTGGCATGTCCACTAGGTGGTTCTGGAGAGTGGATCAGGTGGTTCCGGCAACTCGGCAGGTTCTACCGGCATGTCCAGAACATGGTTCTGGCAAGACTGAGAGGTGGTTCCGGCATGCCCGACAGGTGATTCCCGAGTGTTCGCCAAGTGGTTCTGGCGTAGCCGGCAGGTCATTTTGCATGTCCGGCTGTGGTTCCGGCGAGTCAAGCCGGTGGTTCCGGCATGTCCGGCAGGTGGTTCCGGCATGCCCGGCAGGTGATTCCGGAGTGTCCGGCATGTGGTTCTGGCACCTCTGAGAGGTGGTTCCGGCATGCCCGACAGGTGATTCCGGAGTGTTCCCCAAGTGGTTCTGGCATAGCCGGCAAGTGATTTTGCATGTCCGGCAATGGTTCCGGCGAGTCGAGCTGGTGGTTCCGGCATGTCCTGCAGGTGGTTCCGGCATGCCCGGCAGGTGATTCCGGAGTGTCCGGCATGTGGTTCTGGCACCTCTGAGAGGTGGTTCCGGCATGCCCGACAGGTGATTCCGGAGTGTTCCCCAAGTGGTTCTGGCATAGCCGGCAGGTGATTTTGCATGTCCGGCAATGGTTCCGGCGAGTCGAGCCGGTGCTTCCGGAATGTGCGGCAGGTGGTTCCGGCATGTCCGGCAGGTGGTTCCGGCATGTCCAGCACGTGGTTCCAGCATGCCCGGCAGGTGATTCCGGAGTGTCCGGCATGTGGTTCTGGCACCTCTGAGAGGTGGTCCCGGATGCCTGGCAGGTGATACCGGAGTCTCCGGCATTTGGTTCTGGCACCTCTGAGAGGTGGTTCCGGAATGCCTGGCCTGTGATTCCGTAGTGTCTGCCGAGTGGTTCTGGCGTAGCCGGCAGTTGATTTTGGCGTGTCCACTAGGTGGTTCTGGGGAGTGGATCAGCTGGTTCCGGCATACTCGGCAGGTGGTACTGGCGTGTCCAGAACATGGTTCTGGCAAGTCTGAGAGGTGGTTCCGGCATGCCCGACAGGTGATTCCGGAGTGTTCGCCAAGTGGTTCTGGCGTAGTCGGCAGGTCATTTTGCATGTCGGGTGGTGGTTCCGACGAGTCGAGCCGGTGGTTCCGGCGTTTCCGGCAGGTGGTACTGGCGTGACCGGCACGATGTTCTGGCACGTCTGAGAGTTGGTTCCGGCATGCCCGACAGGTGATTCCGGAGTGTCCGCCACGTGGTTCTGGCGTACCCGGCAGGTGATTTTGGCGTGTCTGGCAGGTGTTTCTTGCAAGTCGAGCATTTGGCTCAGGCATGCTCAGCAGGTGCTTCCGGCGTGTCCGGCACGTGGTTCTGGTGTGTCTGAGAGGTGGTTCTGGCATGTCCGGCGGTTGATTCCGGAGTGTCCAGCAAGTGGTTGTGGCATACCCGGCAGGTGATTTTAGCGTGTCAGGTAGGTGGTTCCAGCGAGTCGAGTAGGTGGTTCCGGCGTGCCCGGCAGGTGGTTCACGCGGGTCTGGCAGGTGGTTTCGGTCTGTTCGGGGTGTGGTTCCGGCATCTCAGGCACATGGATCTGGCACGTCTGTTAGGTGGTTCCGGCAGGCCCGACAGGTGTTTCCATGGTGTCCGCCAAGTGGTTCTGGCATAGCTGGCGGGCGATGTTGGCGTGACCGGCAGGTGGTTCCAGCCAGCCCGGCAGGTGATTCCGAAGAGTTCACCAAATCGTTGTGGCGTAGCCGGAATGTGATTTTGGCGTGTCCCGCAGGTGGATTTGGCGAGTCGAGCAGGTGGTTCTGGCGTGCTCGGCAGGTGCTTCCGGTGTCATTGGCATGTGGTTCCGGCATGTCTGAGAGGTGGTTCCGCCATGCCCGGCAGGTGATTACGGAGTGTTCACCAAGTGTTTCTGGCGTAGCCGGCAGGTGATTTTGCATGTCCGGCAATGGTTCCGGCGAGTCCAGCCGGTGGTTCCGGCATGCCCGGCAGGTGATTCCGGAGTGTCCGGCATGTGGTTCTGGCACCTCTGAGAGGTGGTTCCGGAATGCCTGGCATGTGATTCCGAGTGTCTGACGAGTGGTTCTGGAGTAGCCGGCAGTTGATTTTGGCGTGTCCACTAGGTGGTTCTGGGGAGTGGATCAGCTGGTTCCGGCATACTCGGCAGGTGGTACCGGCGTGTCCAGAACATGGTTCTGGCAATTCTGAGAGGCGGTTCCGGCACGCCCGACAGGTGATTCCGGAGCGTCCGCCAAGTGTTTCTGGCGTACCCGGCAGGTGATTTTGGCATGTCCGACAGGTGTTTCTTGCGAGTCGAGCAGGTGGCTCAGGCATGCTCAGCTGGTGCTTCCGGCGTCTCTGGCACGTGGTTCTGGTGTGTCTGAGAGCTGGTTCTGGCATCTCCGGCAGATGATTCCGGAGTGTCCACCAAGTGCTTCTGGTATACCTGGCACGTGATTTTGGCATGTCAGGAATGTGGTTCCGGCTAGTTGAACAGGTGGATCAGGCGTGCTCGCCAGGGGGTTCAGGCGGGTCTGGCAGGTGGTTCCGGCATGCCCGGCAGGTGATTCCGGAGTGTCCGGCATGTGGTTCTGGCACCTCTGAGAGGTGGTTCCGGCATGCCCGACAGGTGATACCGGAGTGTCCGACATTTGGTTCTGGCACCTCTGAGAGGTGGTTCCGGAATGCCTGGAATGTGATTCTGGAGTGTCTGCCGAGTGGTTCTGGCGTAGCCGGCAGGTGATTCTGGCGTGTCCAGCAGGTGGTTCCAGCGAGCTCGGCATGTGGTTCCGGCATGTCCGGAACATTGTTCTGGCACGTCTGAGAGATGCTTCTGGCATTCCCGGCATTTGGTTACGGAGTGTCTGCCGAGTGGTTCTGGAGTAGCCGGCAGGTGATTCTGGCGTATCCAGCTGGTGGTTCTGGGGAGCGGATCAGGTGGGTCGGGCATACTCGGCAGGTGGTACTGGCGTGTCCGGAACATTTTTCTGGCAAGTCTGAGAGGTGGTTCCGGCATGCCCGACAGGTGATTCCGGAGTGTCCGCCACGTGGTTGTGGCGTACCCGTCAGGTGATTTTGGCGTGTCTGGCAGGTGTTTCTTGCAAGTCGAGCATTTGGCTCAGGCATGCTCAGCAGGTGCTTCCGGCGTGTGTGGCACGTGGTCTGGTGTGTCTGTGAGCTGGTTCTGGCATGTCCGGCAGATGATTCCGGAGTGTCCACCAAGTGGTTGTGGCATACCCGGCAGGTGATTTTAGCGTGTCAGGTAGGTGGTTCCAGCGAGTCGAGTAGGTGGTTCCGGCGTGCTCGGCAGGTGGTTCAGGCGGGTCTGGCAGGTGGTTTCGGTCTGTTCGGGGTGTGGTTCCGAAATCTCAGGCACATGGTTCTGGCACGTCTGATAGGTGGTTCCGGCAGGCCGGACAGGTGTTTCCATGGTGTCCGCCAAGAGGTTCTGGCATAGCTGGCAGGTGATGTTGGCGTGACCGGCAGGTGGTTCAAGCCAGCCCGGCAGGTGTTTCCGAAGAGTTCACCAAATGGTTGTTGCGTAGCCGGCAGGTGATTTTGGCGTGTCCAGCAGGTGGTTTTGGCGAGTCGAGCAGGTGGTTTTGGCGTGCTCGGCAGGTGCTTCCGGTGTCATTGGCACGTGGTTCCGGCATGTCTGAGAGGTGGTTCCGCCATGCCCGGCAGGTGAATCTGGAGTGTTCTCCTAGTGGTTCTGGCGTAGCCGGGAGGTGATTTTGCATGTCCGGCAATGTTTCCGGCGAGTCGAGCCGGTGGTTCCGGCATGTCCGGGAGGTGGTTCCGGCATGCCTGGCAGGTGATTCCGGAGTGTTCGGCATGTGGTTCTGGCACCTCAGAGAGGTGGTTCCGGCATGCCCGGCAGGTGATACCGGAGTGTCCGGCATTTGGTTCTGGCACCTCTGAGAGGTGGTTGCGGAATGCCTGGCATGTGATTCCGGAGTGTCTGCCGAGTGGTTCTGGCGTAGCCGGCAGTTGATTTTGGGGTGTCCACTAGGTGGTTCTGGGGAGTGGATCAGCTGGTTCCGGCATACTCGGCAGGTGGTACTGGCGTGTCCAGAACATGGTTCTGGCAAGTCTGAGAGGTGGTTCCAGCACGCCTGACAGGTGATTCCGGAGCGTCCGCGAAGTGGTTCTGGCATAGCTGGCAGGTGAAGTTGGCGTGACCGGCAGGTGGTTTCAGCCAGTCAGGCAGGTGATTCCGAAGTGTTCACCAAATGGTTGGTGCGTATCCGGAAGGTAATTTTGGCGTTTCCAGCAGGTGGTTTTGACGAGTCGAGCAGGTGGTTCTGGCGTGCTCGGCAGGTGCTTCCGGTGTCATTGGCATGTGTTTCCGGCATGTCTGAGAGGCGGTTCCGGCACGCCCGACAGGTAATTCCGGAGCATCCGCCAAGTGTTTCTGGCGTACCCGGCAGGTGATTTTGGCATGTCCGACAGGTGTTTCTTGCGAGTCGAGCAGGTGGCTCAGGCATGCTCAGCTGGTGCTTCCGGCGTCTCTGGCACGTGGTTATGGTGTGTCTGAGAGCTGGTTCTGGCATGTCTGGCAGATGATTCCGGAGTGTCCCCACAGTGGTTCTGTTATACCCGGCAGGTGATTTTGGCGTGTCAGGAAGGTGGTTCCGGCTAGTTGAGCAGGTGGATCAGGCGTGCTAGCCAGGGGGTTCAGGCGGGTCTGGCAGGTGGTTTCGCTCTTTTCGGGGAGTGGTTCCGGCATCTCAGGCACATGGTTCTGGCACGTCTGAGAGGTGGTTCCGGCCGGCCCGACAGGTGTTTCCATGGTGTCCGCCAAGTGGTTCTGGCATAGCTGGCAGGTGATGTTGGCGTGACCGGCAGGTGTTTCCAGCCAGCCCGGCAGGTTATTCCGAAGAGTTCACCAAATGGTTTGGCGTAGCCGGCAGGTGATTTTGGCGTGTCCATCAGGTGGTTTTGGCGAGTCAAGCAGGTGGTTGTGACGTGCTCGGCAGGTGCTTCCGGTGTCATTGGCATGTGGTTCCGGCATGTCTGAGAGGTGGCTCCGCCATGCCAGGAACGTGATTCCGGAGTGTTCGCCAAGTGGTTCTGGCGTAGCCGGCAGGTGATTTTGCATGTCCAGCAATGGTTCCGGCGAGTCAAGACAGTGGTTCCGGCATGTCCGGCAGGTGGTTCCGGCATGCCCCGCAGGTGATTCCGGAGCGTCCAGCATGTGGTTCTGGCAACTCTGAGACGTGGTTCCGGAATGCCTGGCATGTGATTCCGGAGTGTCTGCCGAGTGTTTCTGGCGTGTCCAGCAGGTGTTTCCGGTCTTTCCGGCAGGTGGTTCTGTCGTGTCCGGCACGAGGTTCTGGCACGTCTGAGAGTTGGTTCCGGCATGCCCGACAGGTGATTCCGGAGTCTCCGGCATTTGGTTCTGGCACGTCTGAGAGTTGGTTCTGGCATGCCCGACAGGTGATTCCGGAGTCTCCGGCATTTGGTTCTGGCACCTCTGAGAGGTGGTTCCGGCATGCCCGGCAGGTGGTTCCAGAGAGTCTGCCGAGTGGTTCTGGAGCCAGCCAGGCAGGTGATTCCGAAGAGTTCACCAAATGGTTGTGGCGTAGCCCCAGGTGATTTTGGCGTGTCAGGAAGTTGGTTCCGGCTAGTTGAGCAGGTGGATCAGGCGTGCTCGCCAGGGGGTTCAGGCGGGTCTGGCAGGTGGTTTCGGTCTGTTCGGGTAGTGGTTCCGGCATCTCAGGCACATGTGTCTGGCACGTCTGAGAGGTGGTTACCACCGGCCGTAGAGGTGTTTCCAGAGTTTCCGCCAAGTGGTTCTGGCGTGGCTGAAAGGTGATGTTGGCGTGACCAGCAGGTGGTTCCAGAGAGCCCGGCAGGTGATTCCGGAGTGTCTGCCGTGTGGTTCTGGCGTAGCTGGCAGGTGATTTTGGCGTGTCCAGCAGGTGGTTCCGGCGAGCTCGGCAGGTGGTACCAGCGTGTCCGGAACATGGTTCTGGCACGTCTGAGAGATGGTTCCGTCATGCCAGGCAGGTGATTCCGGAGTGTCCGGCATGTGGTTCTGGCACCTCTGAGAGGTGGTTCCGGCATGCCCGGCAGGTGATACCGGAGTGTCCGACATTTGGTTCTGGCACCTCTGAGAGGTGGTTCCGGAATGCCTGGAATGTGATTCTGGAGTGTCTGCCGAGTTTTTCTGGCGTAGCCGGCAGTTGATTTTGGGGTGTCCACTAGGTGGTTCTGGGGAGTGGATCAGCTGGTTCCGGCATACTCGGCAGGTGGTACCGGCGTGTCCAGAACATGGTTCTGGCAAGTCTGAGAGGTGGTTCCGGCACGCCCGGCAGGTGATTCCGGAGCATCCGCCAAGTGTTTCTGGCGTACCCGGCAGGTGATTTTGGCATGTCCGACAGGTGTTTCTTGCGAGTCGAGCAGGTGGCTCAGGCATGCTCAGCTGGTGCTTCCGGCGTGTCTGGCACGTGGTTCTGGTGTATCTGACAGCTGGTTCTGGCATGTCCGGCAGATGATTCCGGAGTGTCCACAAAGTGGTTGTGGCATACCCGGCAGGTGATTTTAGCGTGTCAGGTAGGTGGTCCCGGCGAGTCAAGTAGGTGGTTCCGGTGTGCTCGGCAGGTGGTTCAGGCGGGTCTGGCAGGTGGTTTCGGACTGTTCGGGGTGTGGTTCCGGCATCTCAGGCACATGGTTCTGGCACGTCTGATAGGTGTTTCCGGCCGGCCCGGCAGGTGTTTCCATGGTTTCCGTCAAGTGGTTCCGGCATAGCTGGCAGGTGATGTTGGCGTGACCGGCAGGTGGTTCCAGCCAGCCCGGCAGGTGATTCCGAAGAGTTCACCAAATGGTTGTGGCGTAGCCGGCAGGTGATTTTTCGTGTGCACCAGGTGTTTCCGGTCTGTCCGGCAGGTGGTTCTGGCGTGACCGGCATGAGGTTGTGGCACGTCTGAGAGTTGGTTCCGTGATGCCCGACAGGTGATTCCGGAGTGTCCGCTGCGTGGTTCTGGCGTACCCGGCAGGTGATTTTGGCGTGTCTGGCAGGTGCTTCTTGCAAGTCGAGAATGCGGCTCAGGCATGCTCAGCAGGTGATACCGGCGTGTCTGGCACGTGGTTCTGGTGTGTCTGAGAGCTGGTTCTGGCATGTCCGGCAGATGATTCCGGAGTGTCCACCAAGTGGTTGTGGCATACCCGGCATGTGATTTTACGGTGTCAGGTAGGTGGTTCCAGCGAGTCGAGGAGGTGGTTCTGGCGTGCTCGGCAGGTGGTTCAGGCGGGTCTGGCAGGTGGTTTCGGTCTGTTCGGGGTGTGGTTCCGGCATCTCAGGCACATGGTTCTGGCACGTCTGATAGGTGGTTCCAGCCGGCCCGACAGGTGTTTCCATGGTGTCCGCCAAGTGGTTCTGGCATAGCTGGCAGGTGATGTTGGCGTGACCGGCAGGTGGTTCCAGCCAGCCCGGCAGGTGATTCCGACGAGTTCACCAAATGGTTGTGGCGTAGCCGGCAGACGATTTTGGCATGTCCAGGAGGTGGTTTTGGCGAGTCGAGCAGGTGGTTCTGGCGTGCTCGGCAGGTGCTTCCGGTGTCATTGGCATGTGGTTCCGGCATGTCTGAGATGTGGTTCCGCATGCCCGGCAGGTGATTCCGGAGTGTTTGCCAAGTGGTTCTGGCGTAGCCGGCAGGTGATTTTGCATGTCCGGCAATGGTTCCGGGGAGTCGAGCCGGTGGTTCCGGCATGTCCGGCAGGTGGTTCCGGCATGCCCGACAGGTGATACCGGAGTGTCCGGCATTTGGTTCTGGCACCTCCGAGAGGTGGTTCTGGAATGCCTGGCATGTGATTCCGGAGTGTCTGCCGAGTGGTTCTGGCGTAGCCGGCAGGTGATTCTGGCGTGTCCAGCAGGTGGTTCCAGCGAGCTCGGCATGTGGTTCCGGCATGTCCGGAACATTGTTCTGGCACGTCTGAGAGATGGTTCTGGCATTCCCGGCAGTTGGTTACGGAGTGTCTGCCGAGTGGTTCTGGCGTAGCCGGCAGGTGATTTTGGCATGTCCGGCAGATGGTTCAGACGAGTTGAGCAGGTGGTTCTGGCGTGCTCGGCAGGTGCTTCCGAAGTTCTCGCCAAGTCGTTCTGGCGTAGCCGTCAGGTGATTTCACATGTCCGGCGATGTTTCCGGCGTGTCGAGCCGGTCGTTCCGGCGTGTCCGACAGCTGTTTGCCGTGTGTCAGGCAGGTGGTTCTGGGGTGTCCGGCACGAGGTTCTGCCACGACTGACATGTTGTGCCGGCATGCCCTTCACGTGATTGCAGCTTGTCCCACAAGTGGTTCTGGTGTAGCCGTCAGGTGATTTTTGCGTGTCCAGCAGTTGGGACTGGTGAGTCAAGCGAGTGGCTCCGGCCAGTGTTTCCTGTGGTTCCGGTCTTTCCGGGAGATGGTTCCGGCCTGTCCGGCACGTGCTTCTGGCACTTCTGAGAGGTTGTGCTGGCATGCACGGCAGGGGATTCCGGAGTGTCCGCCAATTGGTTCTGGCATAGCCGGCAGGTGATTTTGCCAAGTCCAGCATGTGGTTCCAGCGAGTCGAGCATGTGGTTCCGGCGTGCTCGACAGTTGGCTCAGGCAGGTCCGGCAGGTGGTTCCGGCACGTCTGAGAGGTGGTTCTATCATGCCCGGCAGGTGATTCCAGAGAGTCCACCAAGTGGTTTTGGCGTAGCCGGCAGTTGATTTTGGCGTGTCCCGCAGGTGGTTCAGGCGACTTGAGCAGGTGGTTCCGAAGTGCTCGGCAGGTGCTTCCGGCGTCTCCGGCACGTGTTTCTGGCACATCTGACATGTGGTTCCGGCATGCCCAAAAGGTGATTCCGGTGTGTCCAGCAGGTGGTTCCGTCGAGTCGAGCAGCTGGCTTTGGTGTGTTCGGCAGGTGGTACCAGCATGTCTGGCAGGTAGTTCCGTACTGTCCGATAGGTCGTTCCGGCTTTTCCAGCACGTGCTCCTGGCACGTCTGAGAGGTGGTTCCAGCATGCCAGACAGGTGATTCCGTAGTGTCCGCCAGGTGGATCTGGCGTCCAGGGCAGGTGATTGTGGCGTGTCCACAAGGTGGTTCTGGGGAGTGGATCAGCTGGTTCCGGCATATTCGGCAGGTGGTACCGGCATGTCCAGAACATGGTTCTGGCAAGTCTGAGAGGTGGTTCCGGCATGCCCGACAGGTGATTCCGGAGTGTCCGCCAAGTGTTTCTGGCGTACCCGGCAGGTGATTTTGGCATGTCTGACAGGTGTTTCTTGCGAGTCGAGCAGGTGGGTCAGGCATGCTCAGCTGGTGCTTCCGGCGTCTCTGGCACGTGGTCCTGGTGTGTCTGAGAGCTGGTTCTGTCATGTCCGGAAGATGATTCCGGAGTGTCCACCAAGCGGTTGTGGTATACGTGGCAGGTGATTTTGGCGTGTCAGGAAGGTGGTTCCGGCTAGTTGAGCAGGTGGATCAGGCGTGCTCGCCAGGGGGTTCAGGCGGGTCTGGCAGGTCGTTTCGGTCTGTTTGGGGAGTGGTTCCGACATCTCAGGCAAATGGTTCTGGCACGTCTGAGAGGTGGTTCCGGCAAGCCCGACAGGTGTTTCCGGAGTGTCCGCCAAGTGGTTCTGGCGTAGCTGACAGGTGATGTAGGCGTAACCGGCACGTGGTTCCAGCAAGCCCGGCAGGTGATTCCGGAGTGTCTGCCGAGTGGTTCTGACGTAGCCGGCAGGTGATTTGGGCGTGTCCAGCAGGTGGTTCCGGCGAGCTCGACAGGTGGTACCGGCGTGTCTGGAACATGGTTCTGGCACGTCTGAGAGATGGTTCCGGCATTCCCGACAGGTGATTCCGGAGTGTCCGGCATGTGGTTCTGGCACCTCTGAGAGGTGGTTCCGGCATGCACGGCAGGTGGTTTCGGAGTGTCTGCCGAGTGGTTCTGGCGTAGCCGGCAGATGATTCTGGCGTGTCCAGCAGGTGGTTCTGGGGAGTGGATCAGGTGGTTCCGGCATACTCGGCAGGTGGTACCGGCGTGTCCAGAACATGGTTCTGGCAAGTCTGAGAGGTGGTTCCGGCATACCCGGCAGATGATTTTGGTGTGTCAGGTAGGTGGTTCCTTCGAGTCGATTAGGTGGTTCCTGCGTGCTCGGCAGGTGGTTCAGGCGGGTCTGGCAGGTGTTTTCGGGCTGTTCGGGGTGTGGTTCCGGCATCTCAGGCACATGGTTCTGGCGCGTCTCATAGGTGGCTCCGGCCGGCCCGACAGGTGTTTCCATGGTGTCCGCCAAGTGGTTCTGGCATAGCTGGCAGGTGATGTTGGCGTGACCGGCAGGTGGTTCCAGCCAGTCCGGCAGGCGATTCCGAAGTGTTCACCAAATGGTTGTGGCATAGCCGTCAGGTGATTTTGGCGTGTCCAGCAGGTGGTTTTGGCGAGTCGAGCAGGTGGTTCTGGCGTGCTCGTCAGGTGTTTCCAGTGTCATTGGCATGTGGTTCCGGCATGTCTGAGAGGTGGTTCCGCCATGCCCAGCAGGTGATTCCGGAGTGTTCGCCAAGTGGTTCTGGCGTAGCCGGCAGGTGAGTTTTCATGTCCGGCAATGGTTCCGGTGAGTCGGGCCGGTGGTTCCGGCGCGCTCAGCAGGTGCATCCGGTCTCTCCGGCATGTGGTTGTGTCACCTCTGAGAGATGGTTCCGGCATGCCCGGCAGGTGATTCCGGAGTGTCCGGCATGTGGTTCTGGCACCTCTGAGATGTGGTTCCGGTTTGTGCGGCAGGTGGTTCCGGCATGCCGGGCAGGTGATTCCGGAGTGTCCGGCATGTGGTTCTGGCACCTCTGAGAGGTGTTTCCGGCATGCCCGGCATGTGATACCGGAATGTCCGGCATTTGGTTCTGGCACCTCTGAGAGGTGGTTCCGGAATGCCTGGCATGTGATTCCGGAGTGTCTGCCGAGTGGTTCTGGCGTAGCCGGCAGTTGATTTTGGCGTGTCCACTAGGTGGTTCTGGGGAGTGGATCAGCTGGTTCCGGCATACTCGGCAGGTGGTACCGGCGTGTCCAGAACATGGTTCTGGCAAGTCTGAGAGGTGGTTCCGGCACGCCCGACAGGTGATTCCGGAGCGTCCGCCAAGTGTTTCTGGCGTACCCGGCAGGTGATTTTGGCATGTCCGACAAGTGCTTCTTGCGAGTCGAGCAGGTGGCTCAGGCATGCTCAGCTGGTGCTTCCGGCGTCTCTGGCTCGTGGTTCTGGTGTGTCTGAGAGCTGGTTCCGGCATGTCCGGCAGATGATTCCGGAGTGTCCACCAAGTGGTTGTTGTATACCTGGCAGGTGCTTTTGGCGTGTCAGGAAGGTGCTTCCGGCTAGTTGAGCAGGTGGATCAGGCGTGCTCGCCAGGGGGTTCAGGCGGGTCTGGCAGGTGGTTTCGGTCTGTTCGGGGAGTGGTTCCGGCATCTCAGGCACATGGTTCTGGCACGTCTGTGAGGTGGTTCCGGCTGGCCCGACAGGTGTTTCCGGAGTGTCCGCCAAGTGGTTCTGGCGTAGCTGAAAGGTGATGTTGGCGTGACCGGCAGGTGGTTCCAGCCAGCCCGGCAGGTGATTCCGGAGTGTCCGGAATGTGGTTCTGGCACCTCTGAGAGGTGGTTCCGGAATGCCTGGCATGTGATTCCGGAGTGTCTGCCGAGTGGTTCTGGCGTAGCCGGCAGGTGATTTTGGCATGTCCAGCAGGTGGTTTTGGCGAGTCGAGCAGGTGGTTTTGGCGAGTCGAGCAGGTGGTTCTGGCGTGCTCAGCATGTTCTTCCGG
>NW_027228049.1:0-111058 GCF_037783145.1 Equus przewalskii
AGGTGTTTCCGGTCTGTCCGGCAGGTGGTTCTGTAGTGACCGGCACGAGGTTCTGGCACGTCTGAGAGTTGGTTCCGGCATGCCCGTCAGGTGATTCCAGAGTGTCCGCCACGTGGTTCTGGCGTACCCGGCAGGTGATTTTGCATGTCCGGCGGTGGTTCCGGCGAGTCGAGCCGGTGGTTCCGGCGTAGCAAGCAGTTGATTTTGGCGTGTCCACTATGTGGTTCTATGGAGTGGATCAGCTGGTTCCGGCATGCCTGGAAGGTGATTCCGGAGTGTCCGGCATGTGGTTCTGGCACCTCCGAGAGGTGGTTCCGGCATGCCGGCAGGTGGTTCCGGAGTGTCTGCCGAGTGGTTCTGGAGTCGCCGGCATGTGATTCTGGCGTGTTCAGGAGGTGATTCTGGGGAGTGGATCAGGTGGTTCCGGCATACTCAGCAGGTGGTACCGGCGTGTCCGGAACATGGTTCTGGCAAGTCTGAGAGGTGGTTCCGTCATGCCCGACAGGTGATTCCGGAGTGTTCGCCAAGCGGTTCTGGCGTAGCCGGCAGGTAATTTTGCATGTCCGGCGGTGGTTCCGGCGAGTCGAGCCGGGGGTTCCGGCGTAGCCGGCAGTTGATTTTGGCGTGTCCACTAGGTGGTTCTGGGGAGTGGATCAGCTGGTTCCGGCATACTCGGCAGGTGGTACCGGCGTGTCCAGAACATGGTTCTGGCAAGTCTGAGAGGTGGTTCCGCCATGCCCGGCAGGTGATTCCGGAGTGTTCGCCAAGTGGTTCTGGCATAGCCGGCAGGTGATTTTGCATGTCCGGCAATGGTTCCGGCGAGTCGAGCCGGTGGTTCTGGCTTGTCCGGCAGGTGGTTCCGGTCTGTCCAGCAGGTGGTTCTGGGATGTCCGGCACGAGGTTCTGGCACGTCTGAGAGGTTGTGTCGGCATGCCCTTCACGTGATTACGACTTGTCCACCAAGTGATTCTGGTGTAGCGTGCAGGTGATTTTGGCGTGTCCGGCAGGTGTGACTGGTGAGTCAAGCAGGTGGTTCCAGAGAGTGTTTCCTGTGTTTCCGGTCTGTCCGGGAGGTGGTTCCGGCCTGTCCGGCACGTGCTTCTGGCAATTCTGAGAGGTTGTGCTGGCATGCCCGGCAGGTGATTCTGGAGTGTCCGCCAAGTGGTTCTGGCGTAGCCGGCAGGTGATTTTGGCGTGTCCGGCAGGTGGTTCTCGGGAGTGGATCAGGAACTTCGGGCATTCTCGGCAGGTCCTTCCGCCTTCTCCGGCATGTGGTTCTGGCACCTCTGAGAGGTGGTTCCGGAATGCCTGGCATGTGATTCTGGAGTGTCTACCGTGTGGTTCTGGCATAGCCGGCAGTTGATTTTGGCATGTCCAGTAGGTGGTTCTGGGGAGTGGATCAGCTGGTTCCGGCATACTCGGCAGGTGGTACCGGCGTGTCCAGAACATGGTTCTGGCAGGTCTGAGAGGTGGTTCCGGCATGCCCGACAGGTGATTCCGGAGTGTCCGACAAGTGTTTCTGGCGTACCCGGCAGGTGATTTTGGCATGTCCGACAGGTGTTTCTTGAGAGTCATGCAGGTGGCTCAGGCATGCTCAGCTGCTGCTTCCGGCGTCTCTGGCACATGGTTCTGGTGTGTCTGAGAGCTGGTTCTGGCATGTCCGGCAGATGATTCCAGAGTGTCCACCAAGTGGTTCTGGTATACCTGGCAGGTGATTTTGGCGTGTCAGGAAGGTGGTTCCGGCTAGTTGAACAGGTGGATAAGGCGTGCTCGCCAGGGGGTTCAGGCGGGTCTGGCAGGTGGTTTCGGTCTGTTGGGGTGTGGTTCCGGCATCTCAGGCACAAGGTTCTGGCACGTCTGAGAGATGGTTCTGGCATGCCCGACAGGTGATTCCGGAGTGTCTGCCACGTGGTTCTGGTGTACCCGGCAGGTGATTTTGGCGTGTCTGGCAGGTGTTTCTTGCAAGTCGAGCATGTGGCTCAGGCATGCTCAGCACGTGCTTCCGGCGTGTCCAGCACGTGGTTCTGGTGTGTCTGAGAGCTGGTTCTGGCATGTCCGGCAGATGATTCCTGAGTGTCCACCAAGTGGGTGTGGCATACCCGGCAGGTGATTTTAGCGTGTCAGGTAGGTGGTTCCGGCGAGTCGAGTAGGTGGTTCCGGTGTGCTCGGCAGGTGGTTCAGGCGGGTCTGACAGGTGGTTTCGGTCTGTTCGGGGTGTGGTTCCGGCATCTCAGGCACATGGTTCTGGCACGTCTGATAGGTGGTTCCGGCCGGCCCGACAGGTGTTTCCATGGTGTCCGCCAAGTGGTTCTGGCATAGCTGAAAGGTGATGTTGGCGTGACCGGCAGGTGGTTCCAGCCAGCGCGGCAGGTGATTCCGAAGAGTTCACCAAATGGTTGTGGCGTAGCCGGCAGGTGATTTTGGCGTGTCCAGCAGGTGGTTTCGGAGAGTCGAGCAGGTGGTTCTGGAGTGCTCGGCAGGTGCTTCCTGTGTCATTGGCATGTGGTTCCGGCATGTCTGAGAGGTGGTTCCGCCATGCCCGGCAGGTGATTCCGGAGTGTTCGCCAAGTGGTTCTGGCGTAGCCGGCAGGTGATTTTGCATGTCCGGCAATGGTTCCGGCGAGTCGAGCCGGTGGTTCCAGCGTGTGCGGCAGGTGGTTCCGGTCTGTCCAGCAGGTGGTTCAGGGGTGTCCGGCATGAGGTTCTGGCACGTCTGAGAGGTTGTGTCGGCATGCCCTTCACGTGATTCCGGCTTGTCCACCAAGTGGTTCTGGTGTAGCGGGCAGGTGATTTTTGCGTGTCCGGCAGGTGGGACCGGTGAGTCAAGTAGGTGGTTCTGGCGAGTGTTTCCTGTGTTTCAGGTCTGTCCGGGAGATGGTTCCGGCCTGTCTGGCACGTGCTTCTGGCACTTCTGAGAGGTTGTGCCATCATGGCCAAAACATTATTCTGCCTTGTATTCAAAGTGGTTCCGGCGTAGCCGTCAGGTGATTTGGGCCTGTCCAGCAGGTGGTTCTGGCGTGCTCAGCACGTGGTTCCAGTCTGTGCAGTACATGTTTCCAGCTTGTCCGGCAAGTGGTTCTGGTACGTCTGAGAGGTGGTTGCATCTTGTTGGGCAGGTGTTTACTCTCTGTCCCGGAGGTGTTTCTGGCATGTCTGTAATGTGGTTCTGGCACGTCTGCGATGTGCTTCAGGCAGCCGGGCACCTGATTCCTGGGTGTCCACCAAGTGGTTCTGGCATCACCAGCAGGTTATTTTGGCATGTCCAGCAGGTCTTTCCTGCTTTTTGTGCTCGTGGCTCTGTCTTCTAAGACAGGTGTTGGTGGCATTTCTGGCCCCCTGTTCTGACATACTCCACAGGAGGTTTCACTGTTTCTGGCACCTGTTTGCGGCATATCCATCAGGTGTTTCCAATGTGTCTGGCATGTTGTGCTGCGTTTGGAATCTGGTTCTGTCGTGTCTGTTGTGTGCAGCTGGCATGTTGAAGAGATGGTTCTGCAGTGTCAGAATTGTTGTTCCACTGTGTTCAGCAGGTGGTGACAGGTGGTTCTGACATGCAACGTGGGTGCTTCTGGTGTGCCTGTTGGGTCGTTCTGGCATGAATGTGTGGTTCTTTGAGAGTGTGCGGAGGGTGTTTTTGGCATGTCTCCCGGGGTTTTCTGGCATCTAAGGGTCATAATTCCTTTTTATGCGTCAGGAGATTTGGTTCTCAACTTCCTAAAGAGATGGAAGAAATATGGTCTGTGGCTTGTCGCCCCTAGAGGGGTGGAGACAATGCATTGTGCATTCCGCGTCTAGAGCAATGGAGGGCAAAACTGAGAGGAAAGGGGCCTTTCTGACATAGGTGTTTTCTGACACTCTCTCCACCAGTGGTCAACTGTGGTTGGTGAAAAGTGTATTGTCTCTCTCCTGCTAAACACATGGTTGCACAATCATTTGGGACTCAGCCCAGTTGCTTAAGGGGAAGATGTAGGCATTTTGTCTGAGCTGGGTTGGCAAGGTGGAATTGCGGCAGAAGCAGAAGTTCTAAAGCTGCGAGTTAAGGGCTGGGAAGAAATGCCATTTGAGCTGCCTTTGTATGAGAAGTTCCCCGGTCTGCTGTAACAGGACTGTGGCAAGCGAGTTGTTTGTCAGCTTCCTAAAGAGCTGGAGGCAAGACAGTTTATGGCTTGTCTCCCATTGAAGGATGGAGGCAGTGCTTTGTGCCTTCCACCTCTAGAGCAATGGAGGGCACGGCTGAGAGCAAAGGGCCCTTTCTGACATAGGTGCATTCTGACACTCTCTGACCCAGTGCACAATGGCGGTTTGTAAAAAGCCTATTGTCTGCTCCTGCTAAGCATGTGGAAGCACAGTCATCTGGGCCTCGTCCCCGTTGCTGAAGGGGAAGATGTAGACATTCCGTTTGAGCCGGGTTGGCAAGGTGGAAATGTGGCAGGAGCAGAAGTTCCAAATCTGCGAGTTAAGCGCTGAAAAGAAATGGCATATCAGCTGCCTTTGTATGAGATGTTGCCCGGACACAGAAAGAGCACTGTTGAAAGCGAGTTCTTGCTCAGCTTCCTAAAGAGATGGAAGGAAGATGGTCTGTGGCTTGTCGCCCCTTGAGGGGGGGAGCCAGTGCATTGTGCATTCCACGTCTAGAGCAATGAAGGGCACGGCTGAGAGCAAAGGGGTCTTTCTGACATAGCTGCTTTCTGACACTCTCCAGCAGTGCACAATGGTGGTTGGAAAAAGGCGTGCAGTCTATCGCCTCTGTAGCACGTGGACGCTCAATCATTTGGGACTCAGCCCAGTTTCTTCAGGGGAAGATGTAGGCATTTCGTCTGAGCCGGGTTGGCAAGGTGGAATTGTGGCAGAAGCAGAAGTCCTAAAGCTGCGAGTGAAGGGCTGGGAAGAAATGCCGTTTGAGCTGCCTTTGTATGAGAGGTTCCTGGTATGCTGTAACTTGACTTTGGAAAGCGAGTTGTTTGTCAGCTTCCTAAAGAGCTGGAGGCAAGACAGTTTATGGCTTGTCTCCCATTGAAGGATGGAGGCAGTGCTTTGTGCCTTTCACCTGCAGAGCAATGGAGGGCACGGCTGAGAGCAAAGGGGGCTTTCTGCCTTAGGTGCTTTCTGATCCCCTTCAGGGGTGGTGCCAGTGCCTTGTGCCTCCTGCCTCTAGAGGAATGGAGGGCACGGCCGAGAGTAAAGGGCCTTTCTGACATTGGTGCTTTCTGACACGCCCCCAACCATTGCTCAAAGGTGGTTTCTTCAAAGCCTATTGTCTGTCTCCTCCTCAGCATGTGGAACCACAATCATCCGGGCCTCGTCCCCATTGCTCAAGGCGAAGATGTAGGCATTTCTTCTGAGCCGGGTTGGCAAGGTGGAAATGCGGCAGAGGCGGATGTTGCAGATTGGCGAGTTAAGGGCTGAAAAGACACGGCGTTCAGCTGCCTTGGTATGAGATGTTCCCAGGACGCTGTAAGAGCACTGTGGAATGCGAGTGCTTTCCCAGCTTCCTAAAGAGCTGGAAGCAGGACAGTTGCTGGCTTGTTTCCCATTGAAGGATGGAGGCAGTGCATTGTGCCTTCCACCTCTAGAGCAATGGAGGGCACGGCTGAGAGCAAAGGGCCCTTTCTGACATTGGTGCTGTCTGACACTCCCCCAACCATTGCTCAAGGGCGGTTGGTTAAAAGCCTATTGTCTCTCTCCTACTAAGCAGGTGGAACCACAATCATTCGGGCCTCATCCCCATTGTTTAAGGGGAAGTTGTAGGCATTTCGTCTGAGCCGGGTTGACAAGGTGGAAATGTGGCACATGCAGATGTTCCAGACGGCGAGTGATGCGCTGGAAGAAACGGCGTTCAGCTGCCTTTGTATGAGATGTTCCCTGGACGCTCTAAGAGCACTATGGAATGCGAGCTCTTTCTCAGCGTCCTAAAGAGCTGGACGCAAGAAGGTGTGTGGTTCGTCTGCCATTGAGGGGTGGAGCCAGAGACAGTGCATTGTGCCTTCCTCCTCTAGAGCAATTCAGGGCATGGCTGAGATCAAAGGGACCTTTCTGACATAGGTGCTTTCTGACACTCTCTCCACCAGTGCACAACCGTGATTGTAAAAAGCCTGTCTCTCTCCTCTTAAGTATGTGGAAGCACAGTCATATGGGCCTCGTCCCCGTTGCTGAAGGGGAAGATGTAGGCATTTCGCTGGAGCCTGGGCAGCAAGGTGGAAATGTGGCAGGAGCAGAAGTTCCAAATCGGCAAGTTAAGGGCGGAAAAGAAACGGCATTTCAGCTGCCTTTGTATGAGATGTTCCCTGGACTCTGTAAGATCACTGTTGAAAGCGAGTTCCTTCTCAGCTTCCTAAAGAGATGGAAGCAAGGTGGTCTGTGGCTTGTCGCCCCTTGAGGGGGGAAGCCAGTGCATTGTGCATTCCACGTCTAGAGCAATGGAGGGCACGGCTGAGAGCAAAGGGGTCTTTCTGACATAGCTGCTTTCCGACACTCTCTCCAGCAGTGCACAATGGTGGTTGGAAAAAGGCGTGCAGTCTATCGCCTCCTAAGCACGTGGATGCTCAATCATTTGGGACTCAGCCCAGTTGCTTCAGGGGAAGATGTAGGCATTTCGTCTGAGCCGGGTTGGCAAGGTGCAATTGTGGCAGAAGCAGAAGTTCTAAAGTGGCGAGTTAAGGGCTGGCAAGAAAGGCCGTTTTACCTGCATTTCTATGACAGTTTCCCCAGAGGCGGTTCCCGGGAGTCGAGCAGGTGTTTCCAGAATGCTCAGCAGGTGGTTCCAGTCTTTCACGGAAGTGGTCCGGGGCGTCCAGCACGTGGTTCTGGCACATCTGAGGGGCGGTTCCGGGATGAATGGCAGGTTATTCCGGAGTGTCGGCCAGTGGTTCTGGCGTAGCCGGCAGGTGATTTTGGTGTATCCAGCAGATGGTTCCAGCGAGTCGAGCAGATGGTTCCAGCTTGCTCGTAAGGTGGTTCAGGCATGTCCAAAAGGTGGTTCCGGTTAGTCCGGGAGGTGGTTCCGGCGTGTCCGGCACGTTTTTCAGGCACGTCTGAGGGGTGGTTCCGGCATGCACGGCAGGTGATTCCGGAGTGTCCACCAAGTGGTTCCCGCGTAGCCAGCAGGTGGTTCAGGCGGGTCCAGCAGGTGGTTCTGGGGAGTGGATCGGGTGGTTCTGGCATGCTCGGCAGGTGCTTCTGGCATCTCCTGCACGTGGTTCTGGTACGTATGAGAGGTGGTTCCGGCACGCCAGGCAGGTGATTTTGGAGTGTCCGGCAAGTGGTTCTGGCATAGCCGGCAGCTGATTTTGGCATGTCCGGCAGGTGGCTCCAGCGAGTCGAGCAGGTTGTTCCGGCATGCTCCGCAGGTGGATCCGGCGAGCTCAGCAGGTGGTTCAGGCGGGTCTGGCAGGTGGTTTCGGTCTGTTCGGGGTGTGGTTCCGGCATCTCAGGCACATGGTTCTGGCACTTCTGAGAGTTGTTTGCGGCCGGCACGACTGGTGTTTCCGGAGTGTCCACCAAGTGGTTCTGGCGTAGCTGGCAGGTGATGTTGGCATGACCGGCAGGTGGTTCCAGCCAGAACGGCAGGTGATTCCGAAGTGTTCACCAACTGGTTCTGGCGTAGCCGGTAGGTGATTTTGGCGTGTCCGCCAAGTGGTTCTGGCATAGCCGGCAGGTGATTTTGGTGTGTCCGGCAGGTGGTTCTGGCGAGTCGAGCAGGTGGTTCCGGCGTGCTCGGCAGGTGTTCCGGTGTCATTGGCATGTGGTTGTGGCTTGTCTGAGACGTCGTTGCGGCATGCCCAGCGGGTGATTCCGGAGTGTTCGCCAAGTGGTTGTGGCGTAGCCAGCAGGTGATTTTGCATGTCCGGCGGTGGTTCCGGCGAGTCAAGCCGGTGGTTCCGGCGTGTCCGGCAGGTGGTTCTGGGGTGTCCTGCACGAGGTTCCGGCACGTCTGAGATGTTGTGTAGGCATGCCCTTCACGTGATTCCGGCTTGTCAGCCAAGTGGTTCTGGTGCAGCGGGCAGGTGATTTTGGCGTGTCCGGCAGGTGGGACCGGTGAGTCAAGCAGGTGGTTCCGGAGAGTGTTTCCTGTGTTTCCGGTCTGTCCGGGAGATGGTTCCGGCCTGTCCGGCACGTGCTACTGGCACTTCTGAGAGGTTGTGCTGGCATGCCCGGCAGGTGATTCTGGAGTGTCCAAGTGGTTCTGGCGTAGCCGGCAGGTGATTTTGGCGTGTCCGGCAGGTGGTTCTGGGGAGTGGATCAGGAACTTCCGGCATTCACGGTAGGTGCTTCCGCCGTATCCGGCATGTGGTTGTGGCACCTCTGAGAGGTGGTTCCAGCATGCCCGGCAGGTGATTCCGGAGTGTGCGACAAGTGGTTTTGGCGTAGCCGGCTGTTGATTCTGGCGTGTCCAGCAGGTGGTTCTGGCGAGTCAAGCAGATGGTCCCGGCGTGTCCGGCAGGTGGTTCCGGCGTGTCAGCACAAGGTTCTGGCACGTCTGAGAGGTGGTTCCGGCATGCCCGACAGGTGATTCCGGAGTGTTCGCCAAGTGGTTCTGGCGTAGGCGGCAGGTCATTTTGCATGTCCGGCGGTGGTTCCGGCGAGTCAAGCCGGTGGTTCCGGTGTGTCCGGCAGGTGTTTCCAGTCTGTCCGGCAGGTGATTATGGCGTGTCCGGCACGAGGTTCTGGCATGTCTGAGAGTTGGTTCTGGCATGCCCGACAGGTGATTCCGGAGTGTCCGCCACGTGGTTCTGTCGTAGCCGGCAGTTGATTTTGGCGTGTCCACTAGGTGGTTCTGGGGAGTGGATCAGCTCGTTCCGGCATACTCGGCAGGTGGTACCGGCGTGTCCAGAACATGGTTCTGGCAAGTCGGAGAGGAGGTTCCGGCACGCCCGACAGGTGATTCCGGAGCGTCCGCCAAGTGTTTCTGGCGTACCCTGCAGGTGATTTTGGCATGTCCGACAGGTGTTTCTTGCGAGTCGAGCAGGTGGCTCAGGCATGCTCAGCTGGTGCTTCCGGCATCTCTGGCACGTGGTTCTGGTGTGTCTGAGAGCCGGTTGTGGCATGTCCGGCAGATGATTCCGGAGTGTCCACCAAGTGGTTCGGGTATACCTGGCAGGTGATTTTGGCGTGTCAGGAAGGTGGTTCCGGCTAGTTGAGCAGGTGGATCAGGCGTGCTCGCCAAGGGGTTCAGGCGGGTCTGGCAGGTGGTTTCGGTCTGTTCGGGGAGTGGTTCCGGCATCTCAGGCACATGGTTCTGGCATGTCTGAGAGGTGGTTCCGGCCAGCCCGACAGGTGTTTCCGGAGTGTCCGCCAAGTGGTTCTGGCGTAGCTGAAAGGTGATGTTGGCGTGACCAGCAGGTGGTTCCAGCCAGCCCGGCAGGTGATTCCAGAGTGTCTGCCGAGTGGTTCTGGCGTAGCCAGCAGGTG
Organism: Equus przewalskii; assembly: GCF_037783145.1. Lineage (NCBI taxonomy): Eukaryota > Metazoa > Chordata > Mammalia > Perissodactyla > Equidae > Equus > Equus przewalskii. The sequence goes on from NW_027228049.1 coordinate 9,409, forward strand.
ATTCTGGCGTGTCCAGCAGGTGGTTCTGGGGAGTGGAGCAGGTGGTTCCGGCATACTCGGCACATGGTACCGGCGTGTCCGGAACATGGTTCTGGCACCTCTGAGAGTTGGTTCCGGCATGCCCGACAGGTGATTCCGGAGTGTCCGCCAAGTGGTTCTGGCGTACCCGGCAGGTGATTTTGGCGTGTCTGGCAGGTGTTTCTGCAAGTCAAGCATGTGGCTCAGGCATGATCAGCAGGTGCTTCCGGCGTGTCCGGCACGTGGTTCTGGTGTGTCAGAGGGCTGGTTCTGGCATTTCCGGCAGATGATTCCGGAGTGTCCACCAAGTGGTACTGGTAGACCTGGCAGGTGATTTTGGCGTGTCTGGAAGGTCGTTCCGGCTAGTTGAGCAGGTGGATCAGGCGTGCTCGCCAGGGGGTTCAGGCGCGTCTGGCAGGTGGTTTCGGTCTGTTCGGGGAGTGGTTCCGGCATCTCAGGCACATGGTTCTGGCACGTCTGAGAGGTGGTTCCGGCCGGCCCTACAGGTGTTTCCGGAGTGTCCGCCAAGTGGCTCCGGCGTAGCTGAAATGTCATGTTGGCGTGACCGGCAGGTGGTTCCAGCCAGCCCGGCAGGTGATTCCGGAGTGTCTGCTGAATGGTTCTGGCGTAGCCAGCAGGTGATTTTGTCGTGTCCAGCAGGTGGTTCCGGCGAGCTCGGCAGGTGGTACCGGCGGGTCCGGAACATGGTTCTGGCACGTCTGGAAGATCGTTCCGGCATGCCCGGCAGGTGATTCCGGAGTGTCCGGCATGTGGTTCTGGCACCTCTGAGAGGTGGTTCCGGAATGCCCGGCAGGTGGTTCCGGAGTGTCTGCCGAGTGGTTCTGGCGTAGCCGGCAGGTGATTCTGGGGTGTCAAGCAGATGGTTCTGGGGAGTGGAGCAGGTGGTTCCGGCATACTCGGCACGTGGTACCGGCGTGTCCAGAACGTGGTTCTGGCAAGTCTGAGAGCTGGTTCCGGCACGCCCGAGAGGTGAATCCGGAGTGTCCGCCACGTGGTTCTGGCGTACCCGGCAGGTGATTTTGGTGTGTCTGGCAGGTGTTTCTTGCAAGTCGAGCATTTGGCTCAGGCATGCTCAGCAGGTGCTTCGGGCGTGTCTGGCACGTGGTTCTGGTGTGTCTGAGAGCTGGTTCTGGCATGTCCGGCAGATGATTCCGGAGTGACCACCAAGTGGTTGTGGCATACCCGGCAGGTGATTTTAGCGTTTCAGGTAGGTGGTTCCGGCGAGTCAAGTAGGTGGTTCCGGCGTGCTCGTCTGGTGGTTCAGGCGGGTCTGGCAGGTGGTTTCGGTCTGTTCGGGGTGTGGTTCCGGCATCTCAGGCACATGGTTCTGGCACGTCTGATAGGTGGTTCCAGCCGGCCTGACAGGTGTTTCCATGGTGTCCACCAAGTGGTTCTGGCACAGCTGGCACGTGATGTTGGCGTGACCGGCAGGTGGTTCCAGCCAGCCCGACAGGTGATTCCGAAGAGTTCACCAAATGGTTGTGGCGTAGCCGGCAGGTGATTTTGGCGTGTGCAGCAGGTGTTTCCGGTCTGTCCGGCAGGTGGTTCTGGTGTGACCGGCACGAGGTTCTGGCACGTCTGAGAGTTGGTTCCGGCATGCCCGACAGGTGATTCCGGAGTGTCCGCCAAGTGGTTCTGGCGTAGCTGAAAGGTGATGTTGGCGTGACCGGCAGGTGGTTCCAGCCAGCCCGGCAGGTGATTCGGGAGTGTCTGCCGAGTGGTTCTGGCGTAGCCGGCAGGTTATTTTGTCGTGTCCAGCGGGTGGTTTTGGCGAGTCGAGCAGGTGGTTCTGGCGTGCTCGGCAGGTGCTTCCGGTGTCATTGGCATGTGGTTCCGGCATGTCTGAGAAGTGGTTCCGCCATGCCCGGCAGGTGATTCCGGAGTGTTCGCCAAGTGGTTCTGGCGTAGCCGGCAGGTGATTTTGCATGTCCGGCAATGGTTCCGGCGAGTCGAGCCGGTGGTTCCGGCATGTCCAGCAGGTGGTTCCGGCATGCCCGGCAGGTGTTTCCGGAGTGTCCGGCATGTGGTTCTGGCACCTCTGAGAGGTGGTTCCGGCATGCCCGGCAGGTGATACCGGAGTGTCCATCATTTGGTTCTGGCACCTGTGAGAGGTGGTTCCGGAATGCCCGGCATGTGATTCCGGAGTGTCTGCCGAGTGGTTCTGGCGTAGCCGGCAGGTGATTTTGGCGTGTCCAGCAGGTGGTTCCTGCGAGCTCGGCAGGTGGTTCCGGCATGTCCGGAACATGGTTCTGGCACCTCTGAGAGGTGGTTCCGGCATGCCCGGCAGGTGGTTCCGGAGTGTCTGACGAGTGGTTCTGGAGCCAGCCCGGCAGGTGATTCCGAAGAGTTCACCAAATGGTTGTGGCGTAGCCGGCAGGTGATTTTGGCGTGTCAGGAAGTTGGTTCCGGCTAGTTGAGCAGGTGGATCAGGCGTGCTCGCCAGGGGGTTCAGGCGCGTCTGGCAGGGGGTTTCGGTCTGTTCGGGGAGTGGTTCCGGCATCTCAGGCACATGGTTCTGGCACGTCTGAGAGGTGGTTCCGGCCGGCCGGAGAGGTGTTTCCGGAGTGTCCGCCAAGTGGTTCTGGCGTAGCTGAAAGGTGATGTTGGCGTGACCAGCAGGTGGTTCCAGCCAGCCAGGCAGGTGATTCCGGAGTGTCTGCCGTGTGGTTCTGGCATAGCTGGCAGGTGATGTTGGCGTGACTGGCAGGTGGTTCCAGCCAGCCCGGCAGGCGATTCCGAAGTGTCCGGCATGTGGTTCTGGCATCTCTGAGATGTGGTTCCGGCATGCCCGGCATGTGGTTCCGGAGTGTCTGCTGAATGGTTCTGGCGTAGCCGGCAGGTGATTTTGCATGTCCGGCGGTGGTTCCGGCGAGTCGAGCCGGTGGTTCCGGCGTGCCCAGCAGGTGTTTCCGGTCTGTCCGGCAGGTGGTTCTGGCGTGTCCGGCACGAGGTTCTGGCACCTCTGAGAGTTGGTTCCGGAATGCCTGGCATGCGAATCCGGAATGTCTGCCAAGTGGTTCTGGCGTAGCCGGCAGTTGATTTTGGCGTGTCCACTAGGTGGTTCTGGGGAGTGGATCAGCTGGTTCCGGCATACTCGGCGGGTGGTACCGGCGTGTCCAGAACATGGTTCTGGCAAGTCTGAGAGGAGGTTCCGGCATGCCCGGCAGGTGATTCTGGAGTGTCCGGCATGTGCTTCTGGCACCTCTGAGAGGTGGTTCCGGCATGCCCGGCAGGTGGTTCCGGAGTGTCTGCCGAGTGGTTCTGGCGTAGCCGGCAGGTGATTCTGGCGTGTCCAGCAGGTGGTTCTGGGGAGTGGTTCATGTGGTTCAGGCATACTCGGCAGGTGGTACCGGCGTGTCCGGAACATGGTTCTGGCAAGTCTGAGAGGCGGTTCTGGAATGATCGACAGGTGATTCCGGAGTGTTCGCCAAGTGGTTTTGGCGTAGCCGGCAGGTCATTTTGCATGTCCTGCGGTGGATCCGGCGAGTCAAGCCGGTGGTTCCGGCGTGTCCGGCAGGTGTTTCCGGTCTGTCCGGCAGGTGGTTCTGGCGTGACCGTCACGAGGTTCTGGCACGTCTGAGAGTTGGTTCCGGCATGCCCGACAGGTGATTCCGGGTTGTCCAGCATGTGGCTCTGGCACCTCGGAGAGGTGGTTCCGGCATGCCCGGCAGGTGATACCGGAGTGTCCGGCATGTGGTTCTGGCACCTCTGAGAGGTGGTTCCGGCATGCCCGACAGGTGATTCCGGAGTGTTCGCCAGGTGGTTCTGGCGTAGCCGGCAGGTCATTTTGCATGTCCGGCGGTGGTTCCGGCGAGTCGAGCCGGTGGTTCCGGCGTAGCCGGCAGTTGATTTTGGCGTGTCCACTAGGTGGTTCTGAGGAGTGGATCAGCTGGTTCCGGCATACTCGGCAGGTGGTCCCTGCGTGTCCAGAACATGGTTCTGGCAAGTCTGAAAGAAGGTTCCGGCACGCCCGACAGGTGATTCCGGAGCGTCCGCCAAGTGTTTCTGGCATACCCGGCAGGTGATTTTGGCATGTCCGACAGGTGTTTCTTGCGAGTCGAGCAGGTGGCTCAGGCATGCTCAGCTGGTGCTTCCGGCGTCTCTGGCACGTGGTTCTGGTGTGTCTGAGAGCTGGTTCTGACATGTCCGGCAGATGATTCCGGAGTGTCCACCAAGTGGTCCTGGTATACCTGGCAGGTGATTTTGGCGTGTCAGGAAGTTGGTTCCGGCTAGTTGAGCAGGTGGATCAGGCGTGCTCGCCAGTGGGTTTAGGCGGGTCTGGCAGGTGGTTTCGGTCTGTTCGGGGAGTGGTTCCGGCATCTCAGGCACATGGTTCTGGCACGTCTGAGAGGTGGTTGCGGCCGGCCCGACAGGTGTTTCCGGAGTGTCCGCCAAGTGGTTCTGGCATAGCTGAAAGGTGATATTGGCGTGACCGGCAGGTGGTTCCAGCCAGCCCGGCAGGTGATTCCGGAGTGTCTGCCGAGTGGTTCTGGCGTAGCCGGCAGGTGATTTTGGCGTGTCCAGCAGGTGGTTTTGGCGAGTCGAGTAGGTGGTTCTTGCGTGCTCAGCAGGTGCTTCCGGTGTCATTGTCATGTGGTTCCGGCATGTCTGAGAGGTGGTTCCGCCATGCCCGGCAGGTGATTCCGGAGTGTTCGCCAAGTGGTTCTGGCGTAGCCGGCAGGTGATTTTGCATGTCCGGCAATGGTTCCGGCGAGTCGAGCCGGTGGTTCCGGCATGTCCAGCAGGTGGTTCCGGCATGCCCGGCAGGTGTTTCCGGAGTGTCCGGCATGTGGTTCTGGCACCTCTGAGAGGTGGTTCCGGCATGCCCGGCAGGTGATACCGGAGTGTCCAGCATTTGGTTCTGGCACCTGTGAGAGGTGGTTCCGGAATGCCCGGCATGTGATTCCGGAGTGTCTGCCGAGTGGTTCTGGCGTAGCCGGCAGGTGATTTTGGCGTGTCCAGCAGGTGGTTCCTGCGAGCTCGGCAGGTGGTTCCGGCATGTCCGGAACATGGTTCTGGCACGTCTGAGAGATGGTTCCGGCATGCCCGGCAGGTGATTCCGGAGTGTCCGGCATGTGGTTCTGGCACCTCTGAGACGTGGTTCCGGCATGCCCGGCAGGTGGTTCCGGAGTGTCTGACGAGTGGTTCTGGAGCCAGCCCGGCAGGTGATTCCGAAGAGTTCACCAAATGGTTGTGGCGTAGCCGGCAGGTGATTTTGGCGTGTCAGGAAGTTGGTTCCGGCTAGTTGAGCAGGTGGATCAGGCGTGCTCGCCAGGGGGTTCAGGCGCGTCTGGCAGGGGGTTTCGGTCTGTTCGGGGTGTGGTTCCGGCATCTCAGGCACATGGTTCTGGCACGTCTGAGAGGTGGTTCCGGCCGGCCGGAGAGGTGTTTCCGGAGTGTCCGCCAAGTGGTTCTGGCGTAGCTGAAAGGTGATGTTGGCGTGACCAGCAGGTGATTCCAGCCAGCCAGGCAGGTGATTCCGGAGTGTCTGCCGTGTGGTTCTGGCATAGCTGGCAGGTGATGTTGGCGTGACTGGCAGGTGGTTCCAGCCAGCCCGGCAGGCGATTCCGAAGTGTCCGGCATGTGGTTCTGGCATCTCTGAGATGTGGTTCCGGCATGCCCGGCATGTGGTTCCGGAGTGTCTGCTGAATGGTTCTGGCGTAGCCGGCAGGTGATTTTGCATGTCCGGCGGTGGTTCCGGCGAGTCGAGCCGGTGGTTCCGGCGTGCCCAGCAGGTGTTTCCGGTCTGTCCGGCAGGTGGTTCTGGCGTGTCCGGCACGAGGTTCTGGCACCTCTGAGAGTTGGTTCCGGAATGCCTGGCATGCGATTCCGGAATGTCTGCCAAGTGGTTCTGGCGTAGCCGGCAGTTGATTTTGGCGTGTCCACTAGGTGTTTCTGGGGAGTGGATCAGCTGGTTCCGGCATACTCGGCGGGTGGTACCGGCGTGTCCAGAACATGGTTCTGGCAAGTCTGAGAGGAGGTTCCGGCATGCCCGGCAGGTGATTCTGGAGTGTCCGGCATGTGCTTCTGGCACCTCTGAGAGGTGGTTCCGGCATGCCCGGCAGGTGGTTCCGGAGTGTCTGCCGAGTGGTTCTGGCGTAGCCGGCAGGTGATTCTGGCGTGTCCAGCAGGTGGTTCTGGGGAGTGGTTCATGTGGTTCCGGCATCTCAGGCACATGGTTCTGGCACGTCTGAGAGGTGGTTCCGTCCGGCCCGACGGGTGTTTCCATGGTGTCCGCCAAGTGGTTCTGGCATAGCTGGCAGGTGATGTTGGCGTGACCGGCAGGTGGTTCCAGCAAGCCCGGCAGGTGATTGCGAAGTGTTCACCAAATGGTTGTGGCGTAGCCGGCAGGTGATTTTGGCGTGTCCAGCAGGTGGTTTTGGCGAGTCGAGCAGGTGGTTCTGGCATGCTCGGCAGGTGCTTCCGGTGTCATTGGCATTTGGTTCCGGCATGTCTGAGAGGTGGTTCCGGCATGCCCGGCAGGTGGTTCTGGAGTGTCTGCCGAGTGGTTCTGGAGCCAGCCTGGCAGGTGATTCCGAAGAGTTCACCAAATGGTTGTGGCGTAGCCGGCGGGTGATTTTGGCGTGTCAGGAAGGTGGTTCCGGCTAGTTGAGCAGGTGGATCAGGCGTGCTCGCCAGGGCGTTCAGGCGGGTCTGGCAGGTGGTTTCGGTCTGTTCGGGGAGTGGTTCCGGCATCTCAGGCACATGGTTCTGGCATGTCTGAGAGGTGGTTCCGGCAGACCGGAGAGGTGTTTCCGGAGTGTCCGCCAAGTGGTTCTGGCGTAGCTGAAAGGTGATGTTGGCGTGACCGGCCGGTGGTTCCAGCCAGCCCGGCAGGTGATTCCAAAGTGTTCACCAAATGGTTGTGGCGTACCCGGAAGGTGATTTTGGCGTGTCCAGCAGGTGGTTTTGGCGAGTCGAGCAGGTGGTTCTGGCGTGCTCGGCAGGTGCTTCCTGTGTCATTGGCATGCGGTTCCGGCTTGTCTGAGAGGTGGTTCCGCCATGCCCGTCAGGTGATTCCGGAGTGTTCGCCAAGGGGTTCTGGCGTAGCCGGCAGGTGATTTTGCATGTCCGGCAATGGTTCCGGCGAGTCGAGCCGGTGGTTCCGGCATGTCTGGCAGGTGGTTCCGGCATGCCCGGCAGTTGATTCCGGAGTGTCCGTCATGTGGTTCTGGCACCTCTGAGAGGTGGTTCCGGCATGCCCGGCAGGTGGTTCCGGAGTGTCTGCCGAGTGGTTCTGGCGTAGTCGGCAGGTGATTCTGGCGTGTCCAGCAGGTGGTTCTGGGGAGTGGATCAGGTGGTTCCGGCTTACTCGGCAGGTGGTACCGGCGTGTCCGGAACATGGTTCTGGCAAGTCTGAGAGGTGGTTCCGGCATGCCCGACAGGTGATTCCGGAGTGTTCGCCAAGTGGTTCTGGCGTAGCCGGCAGGTCATTTTGCATGTCCGGTGGTGGTTCCGGCGAGTCGAGCCGGTGGTTCCGGCGTGTCCTGCAGTTGGTTCTGGAGTGACCGGCACGAGGTTCTGGCTCGTCTGAGAGTTGGTTCCGGCATGCCCGACAGGTGATTCCGGAGTGTCCGCCACGTGGCTCTGGCGTACCCGGCAGGTGATTTTGGCGTGTCTGGCAGGTGTTTCTTGCAAGTCGAGCATTTGGCTCAGGCATGCCCAGCAGGTGCTTCCAGCGTGTCTGGCACGTGGTTCTGGTGTGTCTGAGATGTGGTTCTGGCATGTCCGGCAGATGATTCCGGAGTGTCCACCAAGTGGTTGTGGCATACCCGGCAGGTGATGTTAGCGTGTCAGGTAGGTGGTTCCGGCGAGTCGAGTATGTGGTTCTGGCGTCCTTGGCAGGTGGTTCAGGCGGGTCTGGCATGTGGTTTCGTTCTGTTCGGGGAGTGGTTCCGGCATCTCAGGCACATGGTTCTGGCACGTCTGATAGGTGGTTCCGGCCGGCCCGACAGGTGTTTCCATGGTGTCCGCCAAGTGGTTCTGGCATAGCTGGCAGGTGATGTTGGCGTGACCGGCAGGTGGTTCCAGCCAGCCCGGCAGGTGATTCCGGAGTGTCTGCCGTGTGGTTCTGGCGTAGCTGGCAGGTGATTTTGGCGTGTCCAGCAATTGGTTCCGGGGAGCTCGGCAGGTGGTACCAGCGTGGCGGAACATGGTTCTGGCACATCTGAGAGATGGTTCCGTCATGCCCAGCAGGTGATTCGGGAGTGTCCGGCATGTGGTTCTGGCATCTCTGAGAAGTGATTCCGGCATGCCCGGCAGGTGATTCCGGAGTGTTCGGCATGTGGTTCTGGCACCTCTGAGAGGTGGTTCCGGCATGCCCGGCAGGTGGTTACGGAGTGTCTGCCGAGTGGTTCTGGCGTAGTCGGCAGGTGATTCTGGCGTGTCCAGCAGGTGGTTCTGGGGAGTGGATCAGGTGGTTCCGGCATACTCGGCAGGTGGTACCGGCGTGTCCGAAACATGGTTCTGGCAAGTCTGAGAGGTGGTTCCGGCATGCCCGACAGGTGATTCCGGAGTGTTCGCCAAGTGGTTCTGGCGTAGCCGGCAGGTCATTTTGCATGTCCGGCGGTGGTTCCGGCGAGTCGAGCCGGTGGTTCCGGCGTGTCCGGCAGGTGGTTCTGGGGTGACCGTCACGAGGTTCTGGCACGTCTGAGAGTTGGTTCCGGCATGCCCGACAGGTGATTCCGGAGTGTCCGCCACGTGGTTCTGGAGTACCCGGCAGGTGATTTTGGCGTGTCTGGCAGGTGTTTCTTGCAATTCGAGCATTTGGCTCAGGAATGCTCAGCAGGTGCTTCCGGCGTGTCTGGCACGTGGTTCTGGTGTGTCTGAGAGCTGGTTCTGGCATGTCCGGCAGATGATTCCGGAGTGTCCACCAAGTGGTTGTGGCATACACGGCAGGTGATTTTAGCGTGTCAGGTAGGTGGATCCAGCGAGTCGAGTAGGTGGTTCCGGCGTGCTCGGCAGGTTTTTCAGGCGGGTCTGGCAGGTGGTTTCGTCCGTTCGGGGTGTGGTTCCGGCATCTCAGGCACATGGTTCTGGCACGTCTGATAGGTGGTTCCGGCCGGCCTGACAGGTGTTTCCATGGTGTCTGCCAAGTGGTTCTGGCATAGCTGGCAGGTGATGTTGGCGTGACCGGCAAGTGGTTCCAGCCAGCCCGGCAGGTGATTCCGAAGTGTTCACCAAATGGTTGTGGCGTAGCTGGAAGGTGATTTTGGTGTGTCCAGCGGGTGGTTTTGGCGCGTTGAGCAGGTGGTTCCGGCATGCCCGGCAGGTGATTCCTGAGTGTCCGGCATGTGGTTCTGGCACCTCTGAGAGGTGGTTGCGACATGCCCGGCAGGTGGTTCCGGAGTGTCTGCCGTGTGGTTCTGGCGTAGCTGGCAGGTGATTTTGGTGTGTTCAGCAGGTGGTTCTGGCGAGCTCAGCAGGTGGTACCAGCGTGTCCGGAACATGGTTCTGGCACGTCTGAGACATGGTTCCGGCATGCCAGGCAGGTGATTCCGGAGTTCCGGCATGTGGTTCTTGCACCTCTGAGACGTGGTTCCGGCATGCCCTGCAGGTGGTTACGGAGTGTCTGCCGAGTGGTTCTGGCGTAGTCGGCAGGTGATTCTGGCGTGTCCAGCAGGTGGTTCTGGGGAGTGGATCAGGTGGTTCCGGCATACTCGGCAGGTGGTACCGGCGTGTCCGGAACATGGTTCTGGCAAGCCTGAGAGGTGTTTCCAGCATGCCCGACAGGTGATTCCGGAGTGTTCGCCAACTGGTTCTGGCGTAGCCGGCAGTTCATTTTGTTTGTTTGGCGGTGGTTCCACGAGTCGAGCCGGTGGTTCCAGCATGTCAGGCAGGTGATTCCGGCATGTCCAGCAGGTGTTCCGGCATGCCCGCCAGGTGATTCCGGAGTGTCCGGCATGTGGTTCTGGCAGCTCCGAGAGGTGGTTCCGGAATGCCTGGCCTGTGATTCCGGAGTGTCTGCCGAGTGGTTCAGGCGTAGCCGGCAGTTGATTTTGGCGTGTCCACAAGGTGGTTCTGGGGAGTGGATCAGCTGGTTCCGGCATACTCGGCAGGTGGTACCGGCGTGTCCAGAACATGGTTCTGGCAAGTCTGAGAGGAGGTTCCGGCACGCCCGACAGGTGATTCCGGAGTGTTCCCCAAGTGGTTCTGGCATAGCCGGCAGGTGATTTTGCATGTCCGGCAATGGTTCCGGCGAGTCGAGCCGGTGGTTCCGGCATGTCCGGCAGGTGATTCCAGAGTGTCCGCCACGTGGTTTTGGCGTACCCGGCAGGTGATTTTGGCTTGTCTGGCAGGTGTTTCTTGCAAGTGGAGCATTTGGCTCAGGCATGCTCAGCAGGTGCTTCCGGCGTGTCTGGCACGTGGTTCTGGTGTGTCTGTGAGCTGGTTCTGGCATGTCCGGCAGATGATTCCGGAGTGTCCACCAAGTGGTTGTGGCATACCTGGCAGGTGATTTTAGCATGTCAGGTAGGTGGTTCCAGCGAGTCGACTAGGTGGTTCCGTCGTGCTCGGCAGGTGGTTCAGGCGGGTCTGGCAGGTGGTTTCGGTCTGTTCGGGGTGTGGTTCCGGCATCTCAGGCACATGGTTTTGGCACGTCTGAGAGATGGTTGCGGCCGGCCCGAAAGGTGTTTCCATGGTGTCCGCCAAGTGGTTCTGGCATAGCTGGCAGGTGATGTTGGCGTGACCGGCAGGTGGTTCCAGCCAGCCCGGCAGGTGATTCCAAAGTGTTCACCAAATGGTTGTGGCGTAGCCGGCAGGTGATTTTGCATCTCCGGCAATGGTTCCGGCGAGTCGAGCCGGTGGTTCCTGAATGTCCGGCAGGTGGTTCCGGCATGTCCGGCAGGTGGTTCCGGCATGTCCAGCACGAGGTTCCAGCATGCCCGGCAGGTGATTCCGGAGTGTCCGGCATGTGGTTCTGACAGCTCTGAGAGGTGGTTCCGGAATGCCTGGCCTGTGATCCGGAGTGTCTGCCGAGTGGTTCTGGCGTAGCCGGCAGTTGATTTTGGCGTGTCCACTAGGTGGTTCTGGGGAGTGGATCAGCTGGTTCCGGCATACTCGGCAGGTGGTACCGGCGTGTACAGAACATGGTTCTGGCAAGTCTGAGAGGAGGTTGGCACGCCCGACAGGTGATTCCGGAGTGTTCACCAAATGGTTGTGGTGTAGCTGGAAGGTGATTTTGGCGTGTCGAGCCGGTGGTTCCGGCATGTCCTGCAGGTGGTTCCGGCATGCCCGGCAGGTGATTCCGGCATGCTCGGCAGGTGATCCCGGAGTGTCCGGCATGTGGTTCTGGCACCTCTGAGATGTGGTTCCGGCATGCCCGGCAGGTGATACCGGAGTCTCCGGCATTTGGTCTGGCACCTCTGAGAGGTGGTTCCAGAATGCCTGGCATGTGATTCCGGAGTGTCTGCCGAGTGGTTCTGGCGTAGCCGGCAGGTGATTTTGGCATGTCCAGAAGGTGGTTTTGGCGAGTCGAGCAGGTGGTTCTGGCGTGCTCGGCTGGTGCTTCCGGTGTCATTGGCATGTGGTTCCGTCATGTCTGAGATGTGGTTCCGCCATGCCCGGCAGGTGATTCCGGAGTGTTCGCCAAGTGGTTCTGGTGTAGCCGGCAGGTGATTTTGCATGTCTGGCAATGGTTCCGGCGAGTCGAGCCGGTGGTTCTGGCATGTCCGGCAGGTGGTTCCGGCATGCCCGGCAGGTGATTCCGGAGTGTCCGGCATGTGGTTCTGGCACCTCTGAGAGGTGGTTCCGGCATGCCCGGCAGGTGATACCGGAGTGTTCGCCAAGTTGTTCTGGCGTAGCCGGCAGGTGATTTTGCATCTCCGGCAATGGTTCCGGCGAGTCGAGCCGGTGGTTCCGGAATGTCCAGCAGGTGGTTCCGGCATGTCCGGCAGGTGGTTCCGGCATGTCCAGCACGTGGTTCCAGCATGCCCTGCAGGTGATTCCGGAGTGTCCGGCATGTGGTTCTGGCACCTCTGAGAGGTGTTTCCGGCATGCCCGGCAGGTGATACCGGAGTGTCCGGCATTTGGTTCTGGCACCTCTGAGAGGTGGTTCCGGAATGCCTGGCCTGTGATTCCGGAGTGTCTGCCGAGTGGTTCTGGCGTAGCCGGCAGTTGATTTTGGCGTGTCCACTAGGTGTTTCTGGGGAGTGGATCAGCTGGTTCCGGCATGCTCGGCAGGTGGTACCGGCGTGTCCGGAGCATGGTTCTGGCAAGTCTGAGAGATGGTTCCGGCATGCCCAGCAGGTGATACCGGAGTGTCCTGCATGTGGTTCTGGCACCTCTGAGAGGTGGTTCCGGCATGCCCGGCAGTTGGTTACGGAGTGTCTGCCGAGTGGTTCTGGAGTAGCCGGCAGGTGATTCTGGCGTATCCAGCAGGTGGTTCTGGGGAGTGGATCAGGTGGTTCCAGCATACTCGGCAGGTGGTACCGGTGTGTCCGGAACATGGTTCTGGCAAGTCTGAGAGGTGGTTCCGGCATGCCCGACAGGTGATTCCGGAGTGTTCGCCAAGTGGTTCTGGCATAGCTGGCAGGTCATTTTGCATGTCCGGCGGTTGTTCTGTCGAGTCGAGCCGGTGGTTGCGGTGTATCCAGCAGGTGAGTCCGGTCTGTCCGGCAGGTGGTTCTGGTGTGACCGGCACGAGGTTCTGGCATGTCTGAGAGTTGGTTCCGGCATGCCCGACAGGTGATTCCGGAGTGTCCGCCACGTGGCTCTGGCCTACCCGGCAGGTGATTTTGGCGTGTCTGGCAGGTGTTTCTTGCAAGTAGAGCCTTTGGCTCAGGCATGCTCAGCAGGTGCTTCCGGCGTGTCTGGCACGTGGTTCTGGTGTGTCTGAGAGCTGGTTCTGGCATGTCTGGCAGATGATTCCGGAGTTTCCACCAAGTGGTTGTGGCATACACGGCAGGTGATTTTAGCGTGTCAGGTAGGTGGTTCCAGCGAGTCGAGTAGGTGGTTCCGGCGTGCTCGGCAGGTGGTTCAGGCGGGTCTGGGAGGTGGTTTCGGTCTATTCGGGGTGTGGTTCCGGCATCTCAGGCACATGGTTCTGGCACGTCTGATAGGTGGTTCCGGCCGGCCCGACAGGTGTTTCCATGGTGTCTGCCAAGTGGTTCTGGCATAGCTGGCTGGTGATTTTGCCTGTCCGGCAATGGTTCCGGCGAGTCGAGCCGGTGGTTCCGGCATGTCCGGCAGGTGGTTCCGGCATGCCCGGCAGGTGATTCCGGAGTGTCCGGCATGTGGTTCTGGCACCTCTGAGAGGTGGTTCCGGCATGCCCGGCAGGTGATACCGGAGTCTCCGGCATTTGGTTCTGGCACCTCTGAGAGGTGGTTCCGGAATGCCCGGCATGTGATTCCGGAATGTCTGCCGAGTCGTTCTGGCGTAGCCGGCAGGTGATTCTGGGGTGTCCAGCAGGTGGTTCTGGGGAGTGGATCAGCTGGTTCCGGCATACTCGGCAGGTGGTACCGGCGTGTCCAGAACATGGTTCTGGCAAGTCTGAGAGGTGGTTCCGGCACGCCCGACAGGTGATTCCGGAGCGTCCGCCAAGTGTTTCTCACGTAGCCGGCAGGTGATTTTGGCATGTCCGTCAGGTGTTTCTTGCGAGTTGAGCAGGTGGCTCAGGCATGCTCAGCTGGTGCTTCCGGCGTCTCTGGCACGTGGTTCTGGTGTGTCTGAGAGCTGGTTCTGGCATGTCCGGCAGATGATTCCGGAGTGTCCACCAAGTGGTTCTGGTATACCTGGCAGGTGATTTTGGCGTGTCAGGAAGGTGGTTCCGGCTAGTTGAGCAGGTGGATCAGGCGTGCTTGCCAGGGGGTTCAGGCGGGTCTGGCAGGTGGTTTCGGTCTGTTCGGGGAGTGGTTCCGGCATCTCAGGCACATGGTTCTGGCACGTCTGAGAGGTGGTTCTGGCCGGCCCGACAGGTGTTTCCGGAGTGTCTGCCAAGTGGTTCTGGCGTAGCTGAAAGCTGATGTTGGCGTGACCGGCAGGTGGTTCCAGCCAGCCCGGCAGGTGATTCCGGAGTGTCCGGCATGTGGTTCTGGCACCTCTGAGAGGTGGTTCCGGCATGCCTGGCAGGTGATACCGGAGTGTCCGTGATTTGGTTCTGGCACCTCTGAGAGGTGGTTCCGGAATGCCTGGCATGTGATTCCGGAGTGTCTGCCGAGTGGTTCTGGTGTAGCAGGCAGGTGATTTTGGCGTGTCCAGAAGGTGGTTTTGGCGAGTCGAGAAGGTGTTTCTGGCGTGCTCGGCAGGTGCTTCCGGTGTCATTGGAATGTGGTTCCGGCATGTCTGAGAGGTGGTTCCGCCATGCCCTGCAAGTGATTCCGGAGTGTTCCCCAAGTGGTTCTGGCATAGCCGGCAGGTGATTTTGCATGTCCGGCAATGGTTCCGGCGAGTCGAGCCGGTGGTTCGGGCATGTCCGGCAGGTGGTTCCGGCATGCCCGGCAGTTGATTCCGGAGTGTCCGGCATGTGGTTCTGGCACCTCTGAGAGGTGGTTCCGGCATGCCCGGCACGTGATACCGGAGTGTTCGCCAAGTGGTTCTGGCGTAGCCGGCAGGTGATTTGGCATGTCCGGCAATGGTTCCGGCGAGTCGAGCCGGTGGTTCCGGAATGTCCGGCAGGTGGTTCCGGCATGTCCGGCAGGTTGTTCCGGCATGTCCAGCACGTGGTTCCAGCATGCCCGGCAGGTGATTCCGGAGTGTCCGGCATGTGGTTCTGGCACCTCTGAGAGGTGGTTCCGGCATGCCCGGCAGGTGATACCGGAGTGTTCGCCAAGTGGTTCTGGCGTAGCCGGCAGGTGATTTTGCATGTCCGGCAATGGTTCCGGAGTGTCGAGCCGGTGGTTCCGGCATGTCCGGCAGGTGGTTCCGCCATGCCCGGCAGGTGATTCCGGAGTGTCCGGCATGTGGTTCTGGCAGCTCTGAGAGGTGGTTCCGGAATGCCTGGCCTGTGATTCCGGAGTGTCTGCCGAGTGGTTCTGGCGTAGCCGGCAGGTGATTTTGCATGTCCGGCGGTGGTTCCAGCATGTCGAGCCAGTTGTTCCGGCGTAGGCGGCATTTGATTTTGGCATGTCCACTTGGTGGTTCTGGGGAGTGGATCAGCTGCTTCCGGCATACTCGGCAGGTGGTACCGGCGTGTCCAGAACATTGTTCTGGCAAGTCTGAGAGGTGGTTCCGGCACGCCCAACAGGTGATTCCGTAGCGTCCGCCAAGTGTTTCTGGCGTACCCGGCAGGTGATTTTGGCATGTCCGACAGGTGTTTCTTGCGAGTCGAGCAGGTGGCTCAGGCATGCTCAGCTGGTGCTTCCGGCGTCTCTGGCACGTGGTTCTGGTGTGTCTGAGAGCTGGTTCTGGCATGTCCGGCAGATGATTCCGGACTGTCCACCAAGAGGTTCTGGTATACCTGGCAGGTGATTTTGGCGTGTCAGGAAGTTGGTTCCGGCTAGTTGAGCAGGTGGATCAGGCGTGCTCGCCAGGGGGTTCAGGCGGGTGTGGCAGGTGGTTTCGGTCTGTTCGGGGAGTGGTTCCGGCATCTCAGGCACATGTTTCTGGCACGTCTAAGAGGTGGTTCCGGCATGCCCGGCAGGTGATTCCGGAGTGTCCGGCATGTGGTTCTGGCACCTCTGAGAGGTGGTTCCGGCATGACCGGCAGGTGGTTCCGGAGTGTCTGCCGAATGGTTCTGGCGTAGTCGGCAGGTGATTCTGGCGTGTCCAGCAGGTGGTTCTGGGGAGTGGATCAGGTGGTTCCGGCATACTCGGCAGGTGGTACCAGCGTGTCCGGAACATGGTTCTGGCCAGTCTGAGAGGTGGTTCCGGCATGCCCGGCAGGTGATTCCGGAGTGTTCGCCAAGTGGTTCTGGCGTAGCTTGCAGGTCATTTTGCATGTCCGGCGGTGGTTCCGGCGAGTCAAGCCGGTGGTTCCGGCGTGTCCGGCAGGTGTTTCCGGTCTGTCAGGCAGGTGGTTCCGGCGTGTCCGGCACGAGGTTCTGGCACGTCTGAGAGTTGGTTCCGGCATGCCCGACAGGTGATTCCGGAGAGTCCGCCACGTGGTTCTGGCGTACCCGGCAGGTGATTTTGGCGTGTCTGGCATGTGTTTCTTCCAAGTCGAGCATGTGGCTCAGGCATTATCAGCAGGTGCTTCCGGCGTGTCCGGCACGTGGTTCTGGTGTGTCAGAGGGCTGGTTCTGGCATTTCTGGCAAATGATTCCGGAGTGTCCACCAAGTGGTTGTGGTAGACCTGGCAGGTGTTTTTGGCGTGTCTGGAAGGTGGTTCCGGCTAGTTGAGCAGGTGGATCAGGCGTGCTCGCCAGTGGGTTCAGGCGGGTCTGGCAGGTTGTTTCGGTCAGTTCGGGGTGTGGTTCCGGCATCTCAGGCACATGGTTCTGGCACGTCTGAGATGTGGTTCGGGCCGGCCCTACAGGTCTTTCCGGAGTGTCCGCCTAGTGGTTCCGGCGTAGCTGAAAGGTGAGGTTGGCGTGACCGACAGGTGGTTCCAGCCAGCCCGCCATGTGATTCCGGAGTGTCTGCTGAATGGTTCTGGCGTAGCCGGCAGGTGGTTTTGGCGAGTCGAGCAGGTGGTTCTGGCGTGCTCGGCAGGTGCTTCCGGTGTCATTGGCATGCGGTTCCGGCATGTCTGAGAGGTGGTTCCGCCATGCCCGGCAGGTGATTCCGGAGTGTCAGGCATGTGGTTCTGGCACCTCTGAGAGGTGGTTCCGGCATGCCCGGCAGGTGATACCGGAGTGTCCGGCATTTGGTTCTGGCACCTCTGAGAGGTGGTTCCGGAATGCCTGGCATGTGATTCCCGAGTGTCTGGCGAGAGGTTCTGGCGTAGCCGGCAGGTGATTTTGGCGTGTCCAGCAGGTGGTTCCGGCGAGCTCGGCAGGTGGTTCCGGCATGTCCGGAACATGGTTTTGGCAAGTCTGAGAGATGGTTCCGGCATGCCCGGCAGGTGATTCCGGAGTGTCCGGCATGTGGTTCTTGCACCTCTGAGAGGTGGTTCCGGAATGCCCGGCAGGTGGTTCCGGAGTGTCTGCCGAGTGGTTCTGGCGTGCTCGGCAGGTGCTTCCGGTGTCATTGGCATGCGGTTCCGGCATGTCTGAGAGGTGGTTCCGCCATGCCCGGCAGGTGATTCCGGAGTGTTCGCCAAGTGGTTCTGGCGTAGCTTGCAGGTCATTTTGCATGTCCGGCGGTGGTTCCGGCGAGTCGAGCCGGTGGTTCCGGCGTGTCCAGCAGGTGTTTCCGGGCTGTCCGGCAGGTGGTTCTGGCGTGTCCGGCACGAGGTTCTGGCACGTCTGAGAGTTGGTTCCGGCATGCCCGACTGGTGATTCCGGAGTGTCCGCCAAGTGGTTCTGGTGTACCCGGCAGGTGATTTTGGCGTGTCTGGCAGGTGTTTCTGGAAAGTCGAGAATTTGCCTCAGGCATGATCAGCAGGTGCTTCCGGCGTGTCTGGCACGTGGTTCTGGTGTGTCTGAGAGCTGGTTCTGGCATGTCTGGCAGATGATTCCTGAGTGTCCAAGAAGTGGTTGTGGAATACCCGGCAGGTGATTTTAGCGTGTAAGGTAGGTGGTTCCGGCGAGTAGAGTAGGTGGTTCCGGCGTGCTCGGCAGGTGGTTCAGGCGGGTCTGGCAGGTGGTTTCGGTCTGTTCTGGGTGTGGTTCCGGCATCTCAGGCACATGGTTCTGGCACTTCTGAGATGTGGTTCCAGCCGGCCCTACAGGTGTTTCCGGAGTGTCCGCCTAGTGGTTCCGGCGTAGCTGAAAGGTGATGTTGGCGTGACCGACAGGTGGTTCCAGCCAGCCCGGCAGGTGATTCCTGAGTGTCCGGCATGTGGTTCTGGCACCTCTGAGAGGTGGTTCCGGCATGCCCGGCAGGTGATTCCGGAGTGTTCGCCAAGTGGTTCCGGCGTAGTCGGCAGGTGATTTTGCATGTCCAGCAATGGTTCCGGCGAGTCGAGCCTGTGGTTCCGGCATGTCCGGCAGGGGGTTCCGGCATGCCCGGCAGGTCATTCCGGAGTGTCCGGCATGTGGTTCTGGCACCTCTGAGAGGTGGTTCCGGCATGCCCGGCAGGTGATACCGGAGTGTCCGGCATTTGGTTCTGGCACCTCTGAGAGGTGGTTCCGGAATGCCTGGCATGTGATTCCGGAGTGTCTGCCGAGTGGTTCTGGCGTAGCCGGCAGTTGATTTTGGCGTGTCCACTAGGTGGTTCTGGGGATTGGATCAGCTGGTTCCGACATACTCGGCAGGTGGTACCGGCGTGTCCAGAACATGGTTCTGGCAAGTCTGAGAGGTGGTTCCGGCACGCCCGACAGGTGATTCCGGAGCGTCCGCCAAGTGTTTCTGGCGAACCCGGCAGCTGATTTTGGCATGTCCGACAGGTGTTTCTTGTGAGTCGAGCAGGTGGCTCAGGCATGCTCAGCTGGTGCTTCCGGCGTCTCTGAACGTCGTTCTGGTGTGTCTGAGAGCTGGTTCTGGCATGTCCGGCAGATGATTCCGGAGTGTCCACCAAGTGGTTCTTGTATACCTGGCAGGTGATTTTGGCGTGTCAGGAAGTTGGTTCCGGCTAGTTGAGCAGGTGGATCAGGCGTGCTCGCCAGGGGGTTCAGGCGGGTCTGGCAGGTGGTTTCGGTCTGTTCGGGGAGTGGTTCCGGCATCTCAGGCTCATGGTTCTGGCACGTCTGAGAGGTGGTTCCGGCCGGCCCGACAGGTGTTTCCGGAGTGTCCACCAAGTGGTTCTGACGTAGCTGTAAGTTTATGTTGGCGTGAGTGGCAGGTGGTTCCAGCCAGCCCGGCAGGTGATTCCGGAGTGTCTGCCGAGTGGTTCTGGCGTAGCCGGCAGGTGATTTTGGCGTGTCCAGCGGGTGGTTTTGGTGAGTCGAGCAGGTGGTTCTGGCGTGCTCGGCAGGTGCTTCCAGTGTCATTGGCATGTGGTTCCGGCATGTCTGAGAGGTGGTTCCGCCATGCCCGGCAGGTGATTCCGGAGTGTTCGCCAAGTGGTTCTGGCGTAGCCGGCAGGTGATTTTGCATGTCCGGCAATGGTTCCGGCGAGTCGAGCCGATGCTTCCAGCTTATCCAGCAGGTGGTTCCGGCATGCCCGGCAGGTGATTCCGGAGTGTCCGCCATGTGGTTCTGGCACCTCTGAGAGGTGGTTCCGGCATGCCCGGCAGGTGATACCGGAGTGTCCGGCGTTTGGTTCTGGCACCTCTCAGAGGTGGTTCCGGAATGCCTGGCATGTGATTCCCAAGTGTCTGCCGAGTGGTTCTGGCGTAGCCGGCAGGTGACTTTGGCGTGTCCAGCAGGTAGTTCCGGCGAGCTCGGCAGGTGGTTCCGGCATGTCCGGAACATGGTTCTGGCAAGTCTGAGAGATGGTTCCGGCAGGCCCGGCAGGTGATTCTGGAGTGTCCGGCATGTGGTTTTGGCACCTCTGAGAGGTGGTTCCGGCATGCCCGGCAGTTGGTTACGGTGTGTCTGCCGAGTGGTTCTGGAGTAGCCGGCAGGTGATTCTGGCGTATCCAGCAGGTGGTTCTGGGGAGTGGATCAGGTGGTTCCGGCTTACTCGGCAGGTGGTACCGGGGTGTCCGGAACATGGTTCTGGCAAGTCTGAGAGGTGGTTCCGGCATGCCCGACAGCTGATTCCGGAGTGTTCGCCAAGTGGTTCTGGCGTAGCCGGCAGGTCATTTTTCATGTCCGGCGGTGGTTCCGGCGAGTCGAGCCGCTGGTTCCGGCGTATCCAGCAGGTTTTTCCGGTCTGTGCGGCAGGTGGTTCTGGCGTGACCGGCACGAGGTTCTGGCACGTCTGAGAGTTGGTTCCGGTATGCCCGACAGGTGATTCCGGAGTGTCCGCCACATGGTTCTGGCGTACCCGGCAGGTGATTTTGGCGTGTCTGGCAGGTGTTTCTTGCAAGTCGAGCATTTGGCTCAGGCATGCTCAGCAGGTGCTTCCGGCGTGTCTGGCACGTGGTTCTGCTGTGTCTGAGAGCTGGTTCTGGCATGTCCGGCAGATGATTCCGGAGTGTCCACCAAGTGGTTGTCGCATAGCGGGCAGGTGATTTTAGCGCGTCAGGTAGGTGGTTCCAGCGAGTCGAGTAGGTGGTTCCGTCGTGCTCGGCAGGTGGTTCAGGCGGGTCTGGCAGGTGGTTTCGGTATGTTCGGGGTGTGGTTCCGGCATCTCAGGCACATGGTTCTGGCACGTCTCAGAGGTGGTTCCGGACGGCCCGACAGGTGTTTCCATGGTGTCCGCCAAGTGGTTCTGGCATAGCTGGCATGTGATGTAGGCATGACCGGCAGGTGGTTCCAGCCAGCCTGGCAGGTGATTCCGAAGAATTCACCAAATGGTTGTGGCGTAGCCGGCAGGTGATTTTGGCGTGTCCAGCAGGTGGTTTTGGCGAGTCGAGCAGGTGGTTCTGGCGTGCTCGGCAGGTGCTTCTGGTGTCATTGTCTGCGGTTCCGGCATGACTGAGAGGTGGTTCCGCCATGCCCGGCAGGTGATTCCGGAGTGTTCGCCAAGTGGTTCTGGCGTAGCCGGCTGGTGATTTTGCATGTCCAGCTATGGTTCCGGCGAGTCGAGCCGGTGGTTCCGGCATGTCCGGCAGGTGGTTCCGGCATGCCCGGCAGGTGATTCCGGAGTGTCCGGCATGTGGTTCTGGCACCTCTGAGAGGTGGTTCCGGCATGCCCGGCAGGTGATACCGGAGTGTCTGGCATTTGGTTCTGGCTCCTCTGAGAGGTGGTTCCGGAATGCCTGGCATGTGATTCCGGAGTGTCTGCAGAGTGGTTCTGGCATAGCCGGCAGTTGATTTTGGAGTGTCCACTAGGTGGTTCTGGGGAGTGGATCAGCTGGTTCCGGCATACTCGGCAGGTGGTACCGGCGTGTCCAGAACATGGTTCTGGAAAGTCTGAGAGGTGGTTCCGGCACGCCCGACAGGTGATTCCGGAGCGTCCGCCAAGTGTTTCTGGCGTACCCGGATGTGATTTTGTCATGTCCGTCAGGTGTTTCATGCGAGTCGAGCAGGTGGCTCAGGCATGCTCAGCTGGTGCTTCCGGCGTCTCTGGCACGCGGTTCTGGTGTGTCTGAGAGCTGGTTCTGGCATGTCCGCCAGATGATTCCGGAGTGTCCACCAAGTGGTTCTGGTATACCTGGCAGGTGATTTTGGCGTGTCAGGAAGGTGGTTCCGGCTAGTTGAGCAGGTGGATCAGGCGTGCTCGCCAGGGGTTTCAGGCGGGTCTGGCAGGTGGTTTCGGTCTGTTCGGGGAGTGGTTCCGGCATCTCAGGCACATGGTTCTGGCACGTCTGAGAGGTGGTTCCGGCCGGCCCGACAGGTGTTTCCGGAGTGTCCGCCAAGTGGTTCTGCCGTAGGTGAAGCGTGATGTTGGCGTGACCGGCAGGTGGTTCCAGCCAGCCCGGCAGGCGATTCCGGAGTGTCTGCCGAGTGGTTCTGGCGTAGCCGGCAGGTGATTTTGGCGTGTCCAGCAGGTGGTTTTGGGGAGTCGAGCAGGTGGTTCTGGCGTGCTCGGCAGGTGCTTCCGGTGTCATTGGCATGTGGTTCCGGCATGTCTGAGAGGTGGTTCCGGCATGCCCGGCAGGTGATTCCGGAGTGTTCGGCAAGTGGTTCTGGCGTAGCCGGCAGGTGATTTTGCATGTCCGGCAATGGTTCCGGCGAGTCGAGCCGGTGGTTCCGGCATGTCCGGGAGGTGGTTCCGGCATGTCCAGCACGTGGTTCCAGCATGCCCGGCAGGTGATTCCGGAGTGTCCGGCATTTGGTTCTGGCACCTCTGATAGGTGGTTCCGGAATGCCTGGCCTGTGATTCCGGAGTGTCTGCCGAGTGGTTCTGGCGCAGCCGGCAGTTGATTTTGGCGTGTCCACTTGGTGGTTCTGGGGAGTGGATCAGCTGGTTCCGGCATACTCGGCAGGTGGTACCGGCTGTCCAGAACATGGTTCTGGCAAGTCTGAGAGGTGGTTCCGGCACGCCCGACAGGTGATTCCGGAGCGTCCGCCAAGTGTTTCTTGTATAAGTGGCAGGTGATTTTGGCGTGTCAGGAAGTTGATTCCGGCTAGTTGAGCAGGTGGATCAGGCGTGCTCACCAGGGGGTTCAGGCGGGTCTGGCAGGTGGTTTCGGTCTGTTCGGGGAGTGGTTCCGGCATCTCAGGCTCATGGTTCTGGCACGTGTGAGAGGTGGTTGCGGCCGGCCCGACAGGTGTTTCCATGGTGTCCGCCAAGTGGTTCTGGCATAGCTGGCAGGTGATGTTGGCGTGACCGGCAGGTGGTTCCAGACAGCCCGCCAGGTGATTCCGAAGAGTTCACCAAATGGTTGTGGCGTAGCCGGCAGGTGATTTTGGCGTGTCCAGCAGGTGGTTTTGGCGAGTCGAGCAGGTGGTTCTGGCGTGCTCGGCAGGTGCTTCCGGTGTCATTGGCATGTGGTTCCGGCATGTCTGAGAGGTGGTTCCGGCATGCCCGGCAGGTGATTCCGGAGTGTCCGGCATGTGGTTCTGGCAACTCTGAGAGGTGGTTCCGGCATGCCCGACAGGTGATTCCGGAGTGTTCGCCAAGCGGTTCTGGCGTAGCCGGCAGGTGATTTTGCATGGCCGGCAATGGTTCCGGCGAGTCGAGCCGGTGGTTCCAGCAAGCAGGCAGGTGATTCCGAAGAGTTCACCAAATGGTTGTGGCGTAGCTGGCAGGTGATTTTGGCGTGTCCAGCAGGTGGTTTTGGTGAGTCAAGCAGGTGGTTCTGGCGTGCTCGGCAGGTGCTTCCGGTGTCATTGTCATGTGGTTCCGGCATGTCTGAGAGGTGGTTCCGGCATGCGCGGCAGGTTGTTCCGGAGAGTCTGCCGAGTGGTTCTGGAGCCAGCCCAGCAGGTGATTCCGAAGAGTTCACCAAATGGTTGTGGCGTAGCCGGCAGGTTATTTTGGCGTGTCAGGAAGTTGGTTCCGGCTAGTTGAGCTGGTGGATCAGGCGTGCTCTCCAGGGGGTTCAGGCGGGTCTGGCAGGTGGTTTGGTCTGTTCGGGGAGTGGTTCCGGCATCTTAGGCACATGGTTCTGGCACGTCTGAGAGGTGGTTCCGGCCGGCCGGAGAGGTGTTTCCGGAGTGTCCGCCAAGTGGTTCTGGCGTAGCTGAAAGGTAATGTTGGCGTGACCGGCAGGTGGTTCCAGCCAGCCCGGCAGGTGATTCTGGAGTGTCTGCCGTGTGGTTCTGGCGTGGCTGGCAGGTGATTTTGGCATGTCCAGCAGGTGGTTCTGGGGAGTGGATCAGGTGGTTCCGGCATACTCTGCAGGTGGTACCGGCGTGTCCGGAACATGGTTCTGCCAAGTCTGAGAGGTGGTTCCGGCATGCCCCACAGGTGATTCTGGAGTGTTCGCCAAGTCGTTCTCGCGTAGCCGGCAGGTCATTTTGCATGTCCGGCGGTGGTTCCGGTGAGTCGAGCCGGTGGTTCCGGCAAGTCCAGCAGGTGGTTCCGGCATGCCCGGCAGGTGATTCCGGAGTGTCCGGCATGTGGTTCTGGCACCTCTGAGAGGTGGTTCCGGCATGCCCGGCAGGTGATATCGGAGTGTTCGCCATGTGGTTCTGGCGTTGCCGGCAGGTGATTTGGCATGTCCGGCAATGGTTCTGGCGAGTCGAGCCGGTGGTTCCGGAATGTCCGGCAGGTGGTTCCGGCATGTCCGGCAGGTGGTTCCGGCATGTCCAGCACGTGGTTCCAGCATGCCCGGCAGGTGATTCCGGAGTTTCAGGCATGTGGTTCTGGCATCTCTGAGAGGTGGTTCCGGCATGCCCGGCAGGTGATACCGGAGTCACCGGCATTTGGTTCTGGCACCTCTGAGAGGTGGTTCCGGAATGCGTGGCCTGTGATTCCGGAGTGTCTGCCGAGTGGTTCTGGCGTAGCCGGAGGTTGATTTTGGCGTGTCCACTAGGTGGTTCTGGGGAGTGGATCAGCTGGTTCCGGCATACTCGGCAGGTTGTCCCGGCGTGTCCAGAACATGGTTCTGGCAAGTCTGAGAGGTCGTTCCGGCACGCCCGACAGGTGATTCCGGAGCGTCCGCCAAGTGTTTCTGGCGTACCCGGCAGGTGATTTTCGCCTGTCCGACAGGTGTTTCTTGAGAGTCGAGCAGGTGGCTGAGGCATGCTCAGCTGGTGCTTCCGGCGTCTCTGGCACGTGGTTCTGGTGTGTCTGAGAGCTGGTTCTGGCATCTCCGGCAGATGATTCCGGAGTGTCCACCAAGTGGTTCTGGTATACCTGGCAGGTGATTTTGGCGTGTCAGGAAGGTGGTTCCGGCTAGTTGAGCAGGTGGATCAGGCGTGCTCGCCAGTGGTTTCAGGCGGGTCTGGCAGGTGGTTTCGGTCTGTTCGGGGAGTGGTTCCGGCATCTCAGGCTCATGGTTCTGGCACGTCTGAGAGGTGGTTCCGGCCGGCCCGACAGGTGTTTCCATGGTGTCCGCCAAGTGGTTCTGGCATAGCTGGCAGGTGATGTTGGCGTGACCAGCAGGTGGTTCCAGCAAGCCCGGCAGGTGATTCCGGAGTGTCTGCCGAGTGGTTCTGGCGTAGCCGGCAGGTGATTTTGGCGTGTCCAGCAGGTGGTTTTGGTGAGTCGAGCAGGTGGTTCTGGCGTGCTCGGCAGGTGCTTCCGGTTTCATTGGCATGTGGTTCCGGCATGTCTGAGAGGTAGTTCCGCCATGCCCGGCAGGTGATTCCGGAGTGTTCGCCAAGTGGTTCTGGCGTAGCCGGCAGGTGATTTTGCATATCCAGCAATGGTTCCGGCGAGTCGAGCCGGTGGTTCCGGCTTGTCCAGCAGGTGGTTCCGGCGTGCTCGGCAGGTGGTTCAGGCGGGTCTGGCAGGTGGTTTCGGTCTGTTCGGAGTGTGGTTCCGGCATCTCAGGCACATGGTTCTGGCACGTCTGAGAGGTGGTTGCGGCCGGCCCGACAGGTGTTTCCATGTTGTCCGCCTAGTGGTTCTGGCATAGCTGGCAGGTGATGTTGGCGTGACCGGCAGGTGGTTCCAGCCAGCCCGGCAGGTGGTTCCGAAGTGTTCACCAAATGGTTGTGGCGTAGCCGGCAGGTTATTTTGGCGTGTCCAGCAGGTGGTTTTGGCGAGTCGAGCAGGTGGTTCCGCCATGCCCGGCAGGCGATTCCGGAGTGTTCATCAAGTGGTTCTGGCTTAGCCGGCAGGTGATTTTGCATGTCCGGCAATGGTTCCGGCGTGTCGAGCCGGTGGTTCCGGCATGTCTGGCAGGTGGTTCCGGCATGCCCGGCAGGTGATTCCGGAGTGTCCGGCATGTGGTTCTGGCACTTCTGAGAGGTGGTTCCGGAATGCCTGGCATGTGATTCCGGAGTGTCTGCCGAGTGGTTCTGGCGTAGCCGGCAGTTGATTTTGGTGTGTCCACCAGGTGGTTCAGGGGAGTGGATCAGCTGGTTCCGGCATACTCGGCAGGTGGTACCGGCGTGTCCAGAACATGGTTCTGGCAAGTCTGAGAGGTGGTTCCGGCACCCCCGACAGGTGATACTGGAGTGTCCGGCATTTGGTTCTGGCACCTCTGAGAGGTGGTTCCGGCATGCCCGGCAGGTGATTCCGGAGTGTCTGCCGAGTGGTTCTGGCGTGTCCAGCAGGTGTTTCCGGTCTTTCCGGCAGGTGGTTCTGGTGTGTCCGCCACAAGTTTCTGGCGCGTCTGAGAGTTGGTTCCGGCATGCCCGACAGGTGATTCCGGAGTGTCCGCCACGTGGTTCTGGCGTACCCGGCAGGTGATTTTGGCGTGTCTGGCAGGTGTTTCTGGCAAGTCGAGCATGTGGCTCAGGCAAGATCAGCAGGTGCTTCCGGCCTGTCCGGCACGTTGTTCTGGTGTGTCTGAGAGCTGGTTCTGGCATGTCTGGCAGATGATTCCGGAGTGTCCACCAAGTGGTTGTGGCATACCCGACAGGTGATTTTAGCGTGTCAGGTAGGTGGTACCAGCGAGTCGAGTAGGTGGTTCCGGCGTGCTCGGCAGGTGATACCGGAGTCTCCGGCATTTGGTTCTGGCACCTCTGAGAGGTGGTTCCGGCATGCCCGGCAGGTGATACCGGAGTCTCCGGCATTTGGTTCTGGCACCTCTGAGAGGTGGTTCCGGCATGCCCGGCAGGTGGTTCCGGAGTGTCTGCCGAGTGGTTCTGGCGTAGCTGGCAGGTGATTTTGGCATGTCCGACAGGTGTTTCTTGCGAGTCGAGCAGGTGGCTCAGGCATGCTCAGCTGGTGCTTGCGGCGTCTCTGGAACGTGGTTCTGGTGTGTCTGAGAGCTGGTTCTGGCATCTCCGGCAGATGATTCCGGAGTGTCCACCAAGTGGTTCTGGTATACCTGGCAGGTGATTTTGGCATGTCAGGAAGGTGGTTCCGGCTAGTTGAGCAGGTGGATCAGGCGTGCTCGCCAGGGAGTTCAGGCGGGTCTGGCAGGTGGTTTCGGTCTGTTCGGGGAGTGGTTCCGGCATCTCAGGCACATGGTTCTGGCACGTCTGATAGGTGGTTCCGGCCGGCCCAACAGGTTTTTCCGGAGTGTCCGCCAAGTGGTTCTGGCGTAGCTGAAAGGTGATGTTGGCGTGACCGGCAGGTGGTTCCAGCCAGCCCGGCAGGTGATTCTGGAGTGTCTGCCGAGTGGTTCTAGCGTAGCCGGCAGGTGATTTTGGCGTGTCCAGCAGGTGGTTTTGGCGAGTCGAGCAGGTGGTTTTGGCGTGCTCGGCAGGTGCTTCCGGTGTCATTGGCATGTGGTTCCGGCATGTCTGAGACGTGGTTCCGCCATGCCCGGCAGGTGATTCCGGAGTGTTCGCCAAGTGGTTCTGCTGTAGCCGGCAGGTGATTTTGCATGTCCGGCAATGGTTCCGGCGAGTCGAGCCGCTGGTTCCGGCAAGTCTAGAAGGTGGTTCCGGCATGCCCGGCAGGTGATTCCGGAGTGTCCGGCATGTGGTTCTGGCACCTCTGAGAGGTGGTTCCGTCATGCCCGGCAGGTGATACTGGAGTGTCCGGCATTTTGTTCTGGCACCTCTGAGAGGTGGTTCCGGAATGCCTGGCATGTGATTCCCGAGTGTCTGCCGAGTGGTTCTGGCGTAGCCGGCAGGTGATTTTGGCGTGTCCAGCAGGTGGTTCCGGCGAGCTCGGAAGGTGGTTCCGGCATGTCCGGAACATGGTTCTGGCCAGTCTGAGAGATGGTTCCGGCATGCCCGGCAGGTGATTCCGGAGTGTCCGGCATGTGGTTCTGGCACCTCTGAGAGGTGGTTCCGGCATGCCCGGCAGTTGGTTACGGAGTGTCTGCCGAGTGGTTCTGGCATGGTCGGCAGGTGATTTTGCATGTCCGGCAATGGTTCAGGCGAGTCGAGCCGGTGGTTCCGGCATGTCCGGCAGGTGGTTCCGGCATGTCCAGCTCGTGGTTCCAGCATGCCCTGCAGGTGATTCCGGAGTGTCCGGCATTTGGTTCTGGCACCTCTGAGAGGTGGATCTGGAATGCCTGGCATGTGATTCTGGAGTGTCTGCCGAGTGGTTCTCGAGTAGCCGGCACGTGATTTTGGCATGTCCAGCAGGTGGTTCCGGCGAGCTCGGCAGGTGGTTCCGGCATGTCCGGAACATGGTTCTGGCTCGTCTGAGACATGGCTCTTGCATGCCTGGCAGGTGATTCCGGAGTGTCCGGCATGTGGTTCTGGCACCTCTGAGATGTGGTTCCGGAATGCCTGGCCTGTGATTCCGGAGTGTCTGCCGAGTGGGTCTGGCGTAGCCTGCAGTTGATTTTGGCGTGTCCACTAGGTGGTTCTGGGGAGTGGATCAGCTGGTTCCGGCATACTCGGCAGGTGGTACCGGCGTTTCCAGAACATGGTTCTGGCAAGTCTGAAAGGTGGATCCGGCACGCCCGACAGGTGATTCCGGAGCGTCCGCCAAGTGTTTCTGGCGTACCCGGCAGGTGATTTTGGCATGTCCGAGAATTGTTTCTTGCGAGTCGAGCAGGTGGCTCAGGCATGCTCAGCTGCTGCTTCCGGCGTCTCTGGCACGTGGTTCTGGTGTGTGTGAGAGCTGGTTCTGGCATCTCCGGCAGATGATTCCGGAGTGTCCACCAAGTGGTTGTGGCATACCCGGCAGGTGATTTTAGCGTGTCAGGTAGGTGGTTCCAGCGTGCCATGTAGATGGTTCCGGCGTGCTCGGCAGGTGGTTCAGGCGGGTCTGGCAGGTGGTTTCGGTCTGTTCGGGGTGTGGTTCCGGCATCTCAGGCACATGGTTCTGGCACGTCTGATAGGTGGTTCCTGCCGGCCCGACAGGTGTTTCCATGTTGTCCGCCAAGTGGTTCTGGCATAGCTGCAGGTGATGTTGGCGTGACCGGCAGGTGGTTCCAGCCAGCCTGTCAGGTGATTCCGAAGTGTTCACCAAATGGTTGTAGCGTAGCCGGACGGTGTTTTTGGCGTGTCCAGCAGGTGGTTTTGGCGAGTCGAGCAGGTGGTTCTGGCATGCTCGGCAGGTGCTTCCGGTGTCATTGGCATGTGGTTCCGGCATGTCTGAGAGGTGGTTCAGCCATGCCCGGCAGGTGATTCCGGAGTGTTCCTCAAGTGGTTCTGACATAGCCGGCAGGTGATTTTGCATGTCCGGCAATGGTTCCGGCGAGTCGAGCTGGTGGTTCCGGCATGTCCGGCAGGTGGTTCCGGCATGCCCGGCAGGTGATTCCGGAGTGTCCGGCATGTGGTTCTGGCACCTCTGAGAGGTGGTTCCCGCATGCCCGGCAGGTGATACCGGAGTGTTCGCCAAGTGGTTCTGGCGTAGCCGGCAGGTGATTTGGCATGTCCGGCAATGCTTCCGGCGAGTCGAGACGGTGGTTCCGGAATGTCCGGCAGGTGGTTCCGGCATGTCCGGCAGGTGGTTCCGGCATGTATAGCACGTGGTTCCAGCATGCCCGGCAGGTGATTCCGGAGTGTCCGGCATGTGGTTCCGGAACCTCTGAGAGGTGGTTCCGGCATGCCCTGCAGGTGATACCGGAGTCTCCGGCATTTGGTTCTGGCACCTCTGAGAGGTGGTTCCGGAATGCCTGGCCTGTGATTCCGGAGTGTCTGCCGAGTGGTTCTGGCGTAGCCGGCAGTTGATTTTGGCGTGTCCGCTAGGTGGTTCTGGGGAGTGGATCAGCTGGTTCCGGCATACTCGGCAGGTGGTACCGGCTTGTCCAGAACATGGTTCTGGCAAGTCTGAGAGGTGGTGCCAGCACGCCCGACAGGTGATTCCAGAGCATCCGCCAAGTGTTTCTGGCGTACCCGGCAGGAGATTTTCGCCTGTCCGACAGGTGTATCTTGCGAGTTGAGCAGGTGGCTCAGGCATGCTCAGCTGGTGCTTCCGGCGTCTCTGGCACGTGGTTCTGGTGTGTCTGAGAGCTGGTTCTGGCATCTCCGGCAGATGATTCCGGAGTGTCCACCAAGTGGTTCTTGTATACCTGGCAGGTGATTTTGGCGTGTCAGGAAGTTGGTTCCGGCTAGTTGAGCAGGTAGATCAGGCGTGCTCGCCAGGGGGTTCAGGCGGGTCTGGCAGGTGGTTTCGGTCTGTTTGGGGAGTGGTTCCGGCATCTCAGGCTCATGGTTCTGGCACGTCTGAGAGGTGGTTCCGGCCGGCCCGACAGGTGTTTCCGGAGTGTCCGCCAAGTGTTTCTGACGTAGCTGTAAGTTTATGTTGGCGTGAGTGGCAGGTGGTTCCAGCCAGCCCGGCAGGTGATTCCGGAGTGTCTGCTGAGTGGTTCTGGCGTAGCCGGCAGGTGATTTTGGCGTGTCCAGCGGGTGGTTTTGGTGAGTCGAGCCGGTGGTTCTGGCGTGGTCGGCAGGTGCTTCCAGTGTCATTGGCATGTGGTTCCAGCATGTCTGAGAGGTGGTTCCGCCATGCCCGGCAGGTGATTCCGGAGTGTTCGCCAAGTGGTTCTGGCGTAGCCGGCAGGTGATTTTGCATGTCCGGCAATGGTTCCGGCGAGTCGAGCCGATGCTTCCGGCTTATCCAGCAGGTGGTTCCGGCATGCCCGGCAGGTGATTCCGGAGTGTCCGCCATGTGGTTCTGGCACCTCTGAGAGGTGGTTCCGGCATGCCCGGCAGGTGATACCGGAGTGTCCGGGGTTTGGTTCTGGCACCTCTCAGAGGTGGTTCCGGAATGCCTGGCATGTGCTTCCCAAGTGTCTGCCGAGTGGTTCTGGCGTAGCCGGCAGGTGGTTTTGGCGTGTCCAGCAGGTAGTTCCGGCGAGCTCGGCAGGTGGTTCCGGCATGTCCGGAACATGGTTCTGGCAAGTCTGAGAGATGGTTCCGGCAGGCCCGGCAGGTGATTCTGGAGTGTCCGGCATGTGGTTCTGGCACCTCTGAGAGGTGGTTCCGGCATGCCCGACAGCTGATTCCGGAGTGTTCGCCAAGTGGTTCTGGCGTAGCCGGCAGGTCATTTTTCATGTCCGGCGGTGGTTCCGGCGAGTCGAGCCGGTGGTTCCGGCGTATCCAGCAGGTGTTTCCGGTCTGTCCGGCAGGTGGTTCTGGCGTGACCGGCACGAGGTTCTGGCACGTCTGAGAGTTGGTTCCGGCATGCCCGACAGGTGATTCCGGAGTGTCCGCCACATGGTTCTGGCGTACCCGGCAGGTGATTTTGGCGTGTCTGGCAGGTGTTTCTTGCAAGTCGAGCATTTGGCTCAGGCATGCTCAGCAGGTGCTTCCGGCGTGTCTGGCACGTGGTTCTGCTGTGTCTGAGAGCTGGTTCTGGCATGTCCGGCAGATGATTCCGGAGTGTCCACCAAGTGGTTGTGGCATACCCGGCAGGTGATTTTAGCGCGTCAGGTAGGTGGTTCCGGCGAGTCGAGTAGGTGGTTCCGGCGTGCTCGGCAGGTGGTTCAGGCTGGTCTGGCAGGTGGTTTCGGTCTGTTCGTGGTGTGGTTCCGGCATCTCAGGCACATCGTTCTGGCACGTCTGATATGTGGTTCCGGCCGGCCCGACAGGTGTTTCCATGGTGTCCGCCAAGTGGATCTGGCATAGCTGGCAGGTGATGTTGGCGTGACCGGCAGGTGGTTCCAGCCAGCCCGGCAGGTGATTCCGAAGAGTTCACCAAATGGTTGTGGCGTAGCCGGCAGTTGATTTTGGCGTGTCCAGCAGGTGGTTTTGGCAAGTCGAGCAGGTGGTTTTGGCGTGCTCGGCAGGTGCTTCCGGTGTCATTGGCATTTGGTTCAGGCATTTCTGAGAGGTGGTTCCGCCATGCCCGGCAGGTGATTCCGGAGTGTTCGCCAAGTGGTTCTGGCCTAGCCGACAGGTGATTTTGCATGTCCGGCAATGGTTCCGGCGAGTCGAGCCGGTGGTTCCGGCATGTCCGGCAGGTGGTTCCGGCATGCCCGGCAGGTGATTCCGGAGTGTCCGGCATGTGGTTCTGGCACCTCTGAGAGGTGGTTGCGGCATGCCCGGCAGGTGATTCCGGAGTGTCCGCCACATGGTTCTGGCGTACCCGGCAGGTGATTTTGGCGTGTCTGGCAGGTGTTTCTTGCAAGTCGAGCATTTGGCTCAGGCATGCTCAGCAGGTGCTTCCGGCGTGTCTGGCATGTGGTTCTGGTGTGTCTGTGAGCTGGTTCTGGCATGTCCGGCAGATGATTCCGGAGTGTCCACCAAGTGGTTGTGTCATACACGGCAGGTGATTTTAGCGTGTCAGGTAGGTGGATCCAGCGAGTCGAGTAGGTGGTTCCGGCGTGCTCGGCAGGTTTTTCATGCGGGTCTGGTAGGTGGTTTCGTCCGTTCGGGGTGTGGTTCCGGCATCTCAGGCACATGGTTCTGGCACGTCTGATAGGTGGTTCCGGCCGGCCCGACAGGTGTTTCCATGGTGTCTGCCAAGTGGTTCTGGCATAGCTGGCAGGTGATGTTGGTGTGACCGGAAGGTGGTTCCAGCCAGCCCGGCAGGTGATTCCGAAGTGTTCACCAAATGGTTGTGGCGTAGCCGGAAGGTGATTTTGGCGTGTCCAGCGGGTGGTTTTGGCGAGTTGAGCAGGTGGTTCCGGCGAGCTCGGCAGGTGGTACCGGCGTGTCCGGAACATGGTTCTGGCACATCTGAGAGGTGGTTCCGGCATGCCCGGCATGTGATTCTGGACTGTCCGGCATGTGGTTCTGGCACCTCTGAGAGGTGGTTGCGACATGCCCGGCAGGTGGTTCCGGAGTGTCTGCGGTGTGGTTCTGGCGTAGCTGGCAGGTGATTTTGGTGTGTTCAGCAGGTGGTCCTGGCGAGCTCAGCAGGTGGTACCAGCGTGTCCGGAACATGGTTCTGGCACGTCTGAGACATTGTTCCGGCATGCCAGGCAGGTGATGCCGGACTCTCCGGCATTTGGTTCTGGCACCTCTGAGAGGTGGTTCCGGAATGCTTGGCATGTGTTTCTGGAGTGTCTGCCAAGTGGTTCTGGCGTAGCCGGCAGTTGATTTTGGCGTGTCCTCTAGGTGGTTCTGGGGAGTGGATCAGCTGGTTCTGGCATCTCGGCAGGTGGTACCGGCGTGTCCGGACATGGTTCTGGCACGTCTGAGAGATTGTTCCGGCATGCCAGGCAGGTGATTCCGGAGTGTCCGGCATGTGGTTCCGGTACCTCTGAGAGGTGGTTCCGGCATGCCCGGCAGGTGATACCGGAGTCTCCGGCATTTGGTTCTGGCACCTCTGAGAGGTGGTTCCGGAATGCCTGGCCTGTGATTCCGGAGTGTCTGCCGAGTGGTTCTGGCGTAGCCGGCAGTTGATTTTGGCGTGTCCGCTAGGTGGTTCTGGGGAGTGGATCAGCTGGTTCCGGCATACTCGGCAGGTGGTACCGGCTTGTCCAGAACATGGTTCTGGCAAGTCTGAGAGGTGGTGCCAGCACGCCCGACAGGTGATTCCGGAGCATCCGCCAACAGTTTCTGGCGTGCCCGGCAGGGGATTTTCGCCTGTCCGACAGGTGTATCTTGCGAGTCGAGCAGGTGGCTCAGGCATGCTCAGCTGCTGCTTCCGGCGTCTCTGGCACGTGGTTCTGGTGTGTCTGAGAGCTGGTTCTGGCATCTCCGGCAGATGATTCCGGAGTGTCCACCAAGTGGTTGTTGTATAACTGGCAGGTGATTTTGGCGTGTCAGGAAGTTGGTTCCGGCTAGTTGAGCAGGTGGATCAGGCGTGCTCGCCAGGGGGTTAAGGCGGGTCTGGCAGGTGGTTTCGGTCTGTTCGGGGAGTGGTTCCGGCATCTCAGGCACATGGTTCTGGCACGTCTGAGAGGTGGTTCCGGCCGGCCGGAGAGGTGTTTCCGGAGTGTCCGCCAAGTGGTTCTGGCGTAGCTGAAAGGCGATGTTGGCGTGACCGGCAGGTGGTTCCAGCCAGCCCGGCAGGTGATTCCGGAGGGTCTGCCGTGTGGTTCTGGCGTAGCTGGCAGGTGATTTTGGCGTGTCCAGCAGGTGGTTCCGGCGAGCTCGGCAGGTGGTACCAGCGTGTCAAGAACATGGTTCTGGCACGTCTGAGAGATGGTTCCGTCATGCCCGGCAGGTGATTCCGGAGGGTCCGGCAGGTGGTTCTGGCACCTCTGCGATGTGGTTCCCCCATGCCCGGCAGGTGATTCCGGAGTGTTCGGCATGTGGTTCTGGCACCTCTGAGAGGTGGTTCCGGCATGCCCGGCAGGTGGTTCCGGAGTGTCTGCCGAGTGGTTCTGGCATAGTCGGCAGGTGATTCTGGCGTGTCCAGCAGGTGTTTCTGGGGAGTGGAATAGGTGGTTCCGGCATGCCCGACAGGTGATTCTGGAGTGTTCGCCAAGTGGTTCTGGCGTAGCCGGCAGGTCATTCTGCATGTCCGGCCGTGGTTCCGGCGAGTCGAGCCGGTGGTTCCGGCGTGTCCAGAAGGTGTTTCTGGTCTGTCCGGCAAGTGGTTCTGGCGTGTCCGGCACGAGGTTCTGGCACGTCTGAGAGTTGGTTCCGGCATGCCCGACAGGTGATTCCAGAGTGTTAGCCACGTGGTTCTGGCGTACCCGGCAGGTGATTTCGGCGTGTCTGGCAGGTGTCTCTGGCAAGTCGATCATTTGGCTCAGAAATGATCAGCAGGTGCTTCCGGCGTGTCTGGCACGTGGTTCTGGTGTGTGTGAGAGCTGATTCTGGCATGTCCGGTAGATGATTCCGGAGTGTCCACCAAGTGGTTGTGGCATACCCGGCAGGTGATTTTAGCGTGTCAGGTAGGGGGTTCCAGCGAGTAGAGTAGTTGGTTCCGGCGTGCCCGGCAGGTGGTCCAGGCGGGTCTGGCAGGTGGTTTCGGTCTGTTCGGGGTGTGGTTCCGGCATCTCAGGCACATGGTTCTGGCACGTCTGAGAGGTGGTTCCGGCCGGCCCGACAGGTGTTTCCGGAGTGTCCGCCAAGTGGTTCTGGCATAGCTGGCAGGTGATGTTGGCGTGACCGGCAGGTGGTTCCAGCCAGCCCGGCAGGTGATTCCGAAGAGTTCACCAAATGGTTGTGGCGTAGCCGGCAGGTGATTTTGGCGTGTCCAGCAGGTGGTTTTGGCGAGTCGAGCAGCTGGTTCTGGCGTGCTCGGCAGGTGCTTCCGGTGACATTGGCATGTGGTTCCGGCATGTCTGAGAGGTGATTCCGCCATGCCCGGCAGGTGATTAGGGAGTGTTCGCCAAGTGGTTCTGCCGTAGCCGGCAGGTGATTTTGCATGTCCGGCAATGGTTCCGGCGAGTCGAGCCGGTGGTTCCAGCATGTCCGGCAGGTGGTTCCGGCATGCCCGGCAGGTGATTCCGTAGTGTCCGGCATGTGGTTCTGGCACCTCTGAGAGGTGGTTCCGGCATGCCCGGCAGGTGATACCGGAGTCTCCGGCATTTGGTTCTGGCACCTCTGAGAGGTGGTTCCGCAATGCCTGGCATGTGATTCCGGAGTGTCTGCCGAGTGGTTCTGGCGTAGCCGGCAGGTGATTCTGGCGTGTCCATCAGGTGGTTCTGGGGAGGGGATCAGATGGTTCCGGCATACTCGGCAGGTGGTACCGGAGTGTCCGGAACATGGTTCTGGCAAGTCTGAGAGGTGGTTCTGGCATGCCCGACAGGTGATTCCGGAGTGTTCGCCAAGTGGTTCTTGCGTAGCCGGCAGGTAATTTTGCATGTCCGGCGGTTGTTCCGGCGAGTCGAGCCGGTGGTTCCGGCGTAGCCGGCATTTGATTTTGGCGTGTCCACTAGGTGGTTCTGGGGAGTGGATCAGCTGGTTCCGGCATACTCGGCAGGTGGTACCGGCGTGTCCAGAACATGTTTCTGGCAAGTCTGAGAGTTGGTTCCGGCACGCCCGACAAGTGATTCCGGAGCGTCCGCCAAGTGTTTCTGGCGTACCCGGCAGGTGATTTTGGCATGTCCGACAGGTGTTTCTTGAGAGTCGAGCAGGTGGCTGAGGCATGCTCAGCTGGTGCTTCCGGCGTCTCTGGCACGTGGTTCTGGTGTGTCTGAGAGCTGGTTCTGGCATGTCCGGCAGATGATTCCGGAGTGTCCACCAAGTGGTTCTGGTATACCTGGCAGGTGATTTTGGCGTGTCAGGAAGGTGGTTCCGGCTAGTTGAGCAGGTGGATCAGGCGTGCTCACCAGGGGGTTCAGGCGGGTCTGGCAGGTGGTTTCGGTCTGTTCGGGGAGTCGTTCCGGCATCTGAGGCACATGGTTCTGGCACGTCTGAGAGGTGGTTCCGGCTGGCTCAACAGGCGTTTCCGGAGTGTCCGCCAACTGGTTCTGGCGTAGCTGAAAGGTGATGTTGGCGTGACCGGCAGGTGGTACCAGCCGGACTGGCAGGTGATTCCGGAGTGTCTGCCGAGTGGTTCTGGCATAGCCGGCAGGTGATTTTGGCGTGTCCAGCAGGTGGGTCCGGCGAGCTCGGCAGGTGGTACCGGCGTGTCCGGAACATGGTTCTGGCACGTCTGAGAGATGGTTCCGGCATGCCAGGCAGGTGATTCCGAGTGTCCGGCATGTGGTTCTGGCACCTCTGAGAGGTGGTTCCGGCATGCCCGACAGGTGATTCCGGAGTGTCCGCCACGTGGTTCTGGCATACCCGGCAGGTGATTTTGGCGTGTCTGGCAGGTGTTTCTTGCAATTCGAGCATGTTGCTCAGGCATGATCAGCAGGTGCATCCGGCCTGTCCGGCACGTGGTTCTGGTTTGTCTGAGAGCTGGTTCTGGCATGTCCGGCAGATTATTCTGGAGTGTCCACCAAGTGGTTGTGGCATACCCGGCAGGTGATTTTAGCGTGTCAGGTAGGTGGTTTCGGCGAGTCGATTTGGTGGTTCCGGCGTGCTCGACAGGTGGTTCAGGCGGGTCTGGCAGGTGGTTTCGGTCTGTTCGGTGTGTGCTTCCGGCATCTCAGGCACATGGTTCTGGCACGTCTGAGAGGTGGTTCCGGCCGGCCCGACAGGTGTTTCCATGGTGTCCCCCAAGTGGTTCTGGCATAGCAGGCAGGTGACGTTGGCGTGACCGGCAGCTGGTTCCAGCCAGCCCTGCAGGTGATTCCGAAGTTTTCACCAAATGTTTGTGGAGTAGCCGGAATCTGATTTTTGCATGTCCAGCAGGTGGTTTTGGCGAGTCGAGCAGGTGGTTCTGGCGTGCTCGGCAGGTGCTTCCGGTGTCATTGGCATGTGGTTCCGGCATGTCTGAGAGGTGGTTCCGCCATGCCCAGCAGGTGATTCCGGAGTGTTCGCCAAGTGGTTCTGGCGTAGCCGGCAGGTGATTTTGCATGTCCGGCAATGGTTCCGGCGAGTCGAGCCGGTGGTTCCGGCATGTCCGGCAGGTGGTTCCGGCATGCCCGGCAGGTGATTCCGCAGTCTCCGTCATTTGGTCCTGGCACCTCTGAGAGGTGGTTCCGGCATGCCCCACAGGTGATTCCGGAGTGTTCGCCAAGTGGTTCTGGCGTAGCCGGCAGGTCATTTTGCATGTCCGGCGGTGGTTCCGGCGAGTCGAGCCGGTGGTTCCGGCGTAGCCGGCAGTTGCTCTTGGCGTGTCCACTAGGTGGTTCTGTGGAGTGGATCCGCTGGTTCCGGCATACTCGGCAGGTGGTACCGGCGTGTCCAGAACATGGTTCTGGCAAGTCTGAGAGGTGGTTCCGGCACGCCCGACAGGTGATTCCGGAGCGTCCGCCAATTGTTTCTGGCGTACCCGGCAGGTGATTTTGGCATGTCCGACAGGTGTTTCTTGCGTGTCGAGCAGGTGGCTCAGGCATGCTCAGCTGGTGCTTCCGGCGTCTCTGGCACGTGGTTCTGGTGTGTCTGAGAGCTGGTTCTGGCATGTCCGGCAGATGATTCCAGAGTGTCCACCAAGTGGTTCTGGTATACCTGGCAGGTGATTTTGGCGTGTCAGGAAGGTTGTTCCGGCTAGTTGAGCAGGTGGATCAGGCGTGCTCGCCAGGGGGTTCAGGCGGGTCTGGCAGGTGGTTTCGGTCTTTTCGGGGAGTGGGTCCGGCATCTCAGGCACATGGTTCTGGCACGTCTGAGAGGTGCTTCTGGCCGGCCCGACAGGTGTTTCCGGAGTGACCGCCAAGTGGTTCTGGCGTAGCTGAAATGTGATGTTGGCGTGACCGACAGGTGGTTCCAGCCAGCTCCTCAGCTGATTCCGGAGTGTCTGCCGAGTGGTTCTGGCGTAGCCGGAAGGTGATTCTGGCGTGTCCAGCAGGTGGTTCCGGCGAGTTCGGCAGGTGGTACCGGCGTGTCCGGAACATGCTTCTGGCACCTCTGAGAGGTGGTTCCGGCATGCCCGGCAGGTGATTCCAGAGTGTCCGGCATGTGGTTCTGGCACCTCTGAGAGGTGGTTCCGGCATGCCCGGCAGGTGGTTCCGGAGTGTCTGCCGAGTGGTTCTGGCGTAGCCGGAAGGTGATTCTGGCGTGTCCAGCAGGTGGTTCTGGGGAGTGGATCAGGTGTTTCCGGCATACTCGGCAGGTGGTACCGGCGTGTCCAGAACATGGTTCTGGCAAGTCTGAGAGGTGGTTCCGGCATGCCCGACAGGTGATTCCGGAGTGTTCGCCAAGTGGTTCTGGCGTAGCCGGCATGTCATTTTGCATGTCCGGCGGTGGTTCCGGCGAGTCGAGCCGGTGGTTCCGGCGTGTCCAGCAGGTGCTTCCGGACTGTCTAGCACGTGGTTCCAGCATGCCCGGCAGGTGATTCCGGAGTGTCCGGAATGTGGTTCTGGCACGTCTGAGAGGTGGTTGCGGCCGGCCCGACAGTTGTTTCCGGAGTGTCCGCCTAGTGGTTCTGGCATAGCTGAAAGGTGATATTGGCGTGACCGGCAGGTGGTTCCAGCCAGACCGGCAGGTGATTCCGGAGTGTCTGCCGAGTGGTTCTGGTGTAGCCGGCAGGTGATTTTGGCGTGTCCAGCAGGTGGTTTTGGCGAGTCTAGCAGGTGGTTCTGGCGTGCTCGGCAGGTGCTTGCGGTGTCATTGGCATGTGGTTGCGGCATGTCTGAGAGGTGGTTCCGCCATGCCCGTCAGGTGATTCCGGATTGTTCGCCAAGTGGTTCTGGCGTAGCCGGCAGGTGATTTTGCATGTGCGGCAATGGTTCCGGCGAGTCGAGCCGGTGGTTCCGGCATGTCCGGGAGGTGGTTCCGGCATGCCCGGCAGGTGATTGCGGAGTGTCCGGCATGTGGTTCTGGCACCTCTGAGAGGTGGTTCCGGCACGCCCGACTGGTGATTCCGGAGCGTCCGCCAAGTGTTTCTGGCGTACCCGGCAGGTGATTTTTGCCTGTCCGACAGGTGTATCTTGCGAGTCGAGCAGGTGGCTGAGGCATGCTCAGCTGGTGCTTCCGGTGTCTCTGGCACGTGGTTCTGGTGTGTCTGAGAGCTGGTTCTGGCATGTCCGGCAGATGATTCCGGAGTGTCCACCAAGTGGTTCTTGTATACCTGGCAGGTGATTTTGGCGTGTCAGGTAGGTGGTTCCGGCGAGTCGAGTAGGTGGTTCCGGCGTGCTTGGAAGGTGGTTCAGGCGGGTCTGGCAGGTGGTTTCGGTCTGTTCGGGGTGTGGTTCTGGCATCTCAGGCACATGGTTCTGGCACGTCTGAGAGGTGGTTCCGGCCGGCCCGACAGGTGTTTCCATGGTGTCCGCCAAGTGGTTCTGGCATAGCTGGCAGGTGATGTTGGCGTGACCGGCAGGTGGTTCCAGCCAACCCGGCAGGTGATTCCGAAGAATTCACCAAATGGTTGTGGCGTAGCCGGCAGGTGATTTTGGCGTGTCCAGCAGGTGGTTTTGGCCAGTCGAGCAGATGGTTCTGGCGTGCTCGGCAGGTGCTTCCGGTGTCATTGGCATGTGGTTCCGGCATGTCTGAGAGGTGGTTCAGCCATGCCCGGCAGGTGAGTCCGGAGTGTTCGCCAAGTGGTTCAGGTGTAGCCGGCAGGTGATTTTGCATGTCCGGCAATGGTTCCGGTGAGTCGAGCCGGTGGTTCCGGCATGTCCGGCAGGTGATTCTGGCATGTCCAGCAGGTGATTCCGGCATGCCCGGCAGGTGATTCCGGAGTGTCCGGCATGTGGTTCTGGCACCTCTGAGAGGTGGTTCCGGCATGCCCGACAGGTGATTCCGGAGTGTTCGCCAAGTGGTTCTGGCGTAGCCGGCAGGTCATTTTGCATGTCCGGCGGTGGTTCCGGCGAGTCGAGCCGGTGGTTGCGGCGTGTCCAGCATGTGTTTCCGGTCAGTCCTGCAGGTGGTTCTGGCGTGTCCAGCACGAGGTTCTCGCACGTCTGAGAGTTGGTTCCGGCATGCCCGACAGGTGATTCCGGAGTGTCCGGCATGTGGTTCTGGCAACTCTGAGAGGTGGTTCCGGAATGCCTGGCATGCGATTCCGGAATGTCTGAGAAAGTGGTTCTGGCGTAGTCGGCAGGTGATTTTGCATGTCCGGCAATGGTTCCGGCGAGTCGAGCCGGTGGTTCCGGCATGTCCAGCAGGTGGTTCCGGCATGCCCGGCAGGTGATTCCGGAGTGTCCGGCATGTGGTTCTGGCACCTCTGAGAGGTGGTTCCGGCATGCCCGGCAGGTGATACCGGAGTCTCCGGCATTTGGTTCTGGCACCTGTGAGAGGTGGTTCCGGAATGCCTGGCATGTGATTCCCGAGTGTCTGCCGAGTGGCTGTGGCGTAGCCGGCAGGTGATTTTGGCGTGTCCAGCAGGTGGTTCCCCCAAGCTCGGTAGGTGGTTCCGGCATGTCTTGAACATGGTTCTGGCAAGTCTGAGAGATGGTTCCGGCATGCCCGGCAGGTGATTCCAGAGTGTCCGGCATGTGGTTCTGGCACCTCTGAGAGGTGGTTCCGTCATGCCCGGCAGTTGGTTACGGAGTGTCTGCCGAGTGGTTCTGGAGTAGCCGGCAGGTGATTCTGGCGTATCCAGCAGGTGGTTCTGGGGAGTGGATCAGGTGGTTCCGGCGTACTCGGCAGGTGGTACCGGCGTGTCCGGAACATGGTTCTGGCAAGTCTGAGAGGTGGTTCCGGCACGCCCGACAGGTGATTCCGGAGTGTTCGCCAAGTGGTTCTGGCGTAGCCGGCAGGTCATTTTGCATGTCCGGCGGTGGTTCCGGCGAGTCGAGCCGGTGGTTGCGGCGTATCCAGCAGGTGTTTCCGATCTGTCCGGCAGGTGGTTCTGGCGTGACCGTCACGAGGTTCTGGCATGTCTGAGAGTTGGTTCCGGCATGCCCGACAGGTGATTCCGGAGTGTCCGCCACGTGGTTCTGGCCTACCCGGCAGGTGATTTTGGCGTGTCTGGCAGGTGTTACTTCCAAGTCGAGCATTTGGCTCAGGCATGCTCAGCAGGTGATTCCGGCGTGTCTGGCACGTGGTTCTGGTGTGTCTGAGAGCTGGTTCTGGCATGTCCGGCAGATGATTCCGGAGTGTCCACCAAGTGGTTGTGGCATACCCGGCAGGTGATTTTAGCGTGTCAGGTAGGCGGTTCCAGCGAGTCGAGTAGGTGGTTCCGGCGGGAACGGCAGGTGGTTCAGGAGGGTCTGGCAGGTGGTTTCGGTCTGTTCGGGGTGTGGTTCCGGCATCTCAGGCACATGGTTCTGGCATGTCTGAGAGGTGGTTCCGGCCGGCCCTACAGGTGTTTCCGGAGTGTCCGCCAAGTGGTTCCGGCGTAGCTGAAAGGTCATGTTGGCGTGACCGGCATGTGGTTCCAGCCAGCCCGGCAGGTGATTCCGGAGTGTCTGCTGAATGGTTCTGGCGTAGCCGGCAGCTGATTTTGGCGTGTCCAGCAGGTCGTTCCGGCGAGCTCGGCAGGTGGTACCGGCGTGTCCGGAACATGGTTCTCACACGTGTGACAGATGGTTCCGTCATGCCCGGCAGGTGATTCCGGAGTGTCCGGCTTGTGGTTCTGGCACCTCTGAGAGGTGGTTCCGGCATGCCCGGCAGGTGGTTCCGGAGTGTCTGCCGAGTGGTTCTGGCGTAGCCGGCAGGTGATTCTGGGGTGTCCAGCAGGTGGTTCTGGGGAGTGGATCAGGTGGTTCTGGCATACTCGGCAGGTGGTACCGGCGTGTCCGGAACATGGTTCTGGCAACTCTGAGAGGTGGTTCCGGCATGCCCCACAGGTGATTCCGGAGTGTTCGCCAAGTGGTTCTGGCGTAGCCGGCAGGTCATTTTGCATGTCCGATTGTGGTTCCGGCGAGTCGAGCCGGTGGTTCCGGCGTGTCTAGCAGGTGTTTCCGGTCTGTCCGGCAGGTGGTTCTGGCGTGACCGGCACGAGGTTCTGGCACGTCTGAGAGTTGGTTCTGGCATGCCCGACAGGTGATTCCGGAGTGTCCGCCACGTGGTTCTGGCGTACCTGGCAGGTGATTTTGGTGTGTCTGGCAGGTGTTTCTTGCAAGTCGAGCATTTGGCTCAGGCATTCTCAGCAGGTGCTTCCGGCGTGTCTGGCACGTGGTTCTGGTGTGTCTGAGAGCTGGTTCTGGCATGTCCGTAAGATGATTCCGGAGTGTCCACCAAGTGGTTGTGGCATAGCCGGCAGGTGATTTTAGCGTGTCAGGTAGGTGGTTCCAGCGAGTCGAGTAGGTGGTTCCGGCGTGCTCGGCAGGTGGTTCAGGCGGGTCTGGCAGGTGGTTTCGGTCTGTTCGGGGTGTGGTTCCGGCATCTCAGGCACATGGTTCTGGCACGTCTGAGAGGTGGTTCCGGCCGGCCCGACAGGTGTTTCCATGGTGTTCGCCAAGTGGTTCTGGCATAGCTGGCAGGTGATGTTGGCATGACCGGCAGGTGTTTCCAGCCAGCCCGGCAGGTGATTCCGAAGAGTTCACCAAATGGTTGTGGCATAGCCGGCAGGTGATTTTGGCGTGTCCAGCAGTTGGTTTTGGCGAGTCGAGCAGGTGGTTCTTGCGTGCTCGGCAGGTGCTTCCGGTGTCATTGGCATGTGGTTCCGGCATGTCTGAAAGGTGGTTCCGCCATGCCCGGAAGGTGATTCCGGAGTGTTCGCCAAGTGGTTCTGGCGTAGCCGGCAGGTGATTTTGCATGTCCGGCAATGGTTCCGGCGAGTCGAGCCGGTGGTTCCGGCATGACCGGCAGGTGGTTCCGGCATACCCGGCAGGTGATTCCGGAGTGTCCGGCATGTGGTTGTGCCACCTCTGAGAGGTGGTTCCGGCATGCCCGGCAGGTGATACCGGAGTGTTCGCCAAGTGGTTCTGGCGTAGCCGGCAGGTGATTTTGCATGTCCGGCGGTGGTTCCAGCGTGTCGAGCCAGTGGTTCCGGCGTAGCCGGCAGTTGATTTTGGCGTGTCCACTTGGTGGTTCTGGGGTGTGGATCAGCTGCTTCCGGCATACTCGGCAGGTGTTACCGGCGTGTCCAGAACATGGTTCTGGCAAGTCTGAGAGGTGGTTCCGGCACGCCCGACAGGTGATTCCGGAGTGTCCGCCAAGTGGTTCTGGCGTAGCTGATAGGTGATATTGGCGTGACTGGCAGGTGGTTCCAGCCAGCCCGGCAGGTGATTCCGGAGTGTCTGCTGTGTGGTTCTGTCGTAGCTGGAAGGTGATTTTGGCTTGTCCAGCATGTGGTTCCGGCGAGCTCGGCAGGTGGTACCAGCGTGTCCGGAACATGGTTCTGGCACGTCTGAGAGATGGTTCCGGCATGCCCGACAGGTGATTCCGGAGTGTCCGCCACGTGGTTCTGGCGTACCCGGCAGGTGATTTTGGCGTGTCTGGCAGGTGTTTCTTGCAAGTCGAGCATTTGGCTCAGGCATGCTCAGCAGGTGCTTCCGGCGTGTCCGGCCCGTGGTTCTGCTGTGTCTGAGAGGTGGTTCTGGCATGTCCGGCAGATGATTCCGGAGTGTCCAACAAGTGGTTGTGGCATAGCCGGCAGGTGATTTTAGCGTGTCAGGTACGTGGTTCCAGCGAGTCGAGTAGGTGGTTCCGGCGAGCTCGGCAGGTGGTACCGGCGTGTCCGGAACATGGTTTTGGCACCTCTGAGAGGTGGCTCCGGCATGCCCGGCAGGTGATTCCGGAGTGTCCGGCATGTGGTTCTGGCACCTCTGAGAGGTGGTTCCGGCATGCCCGGCAGGTTGTTCCGGAGTGTCTGCCGAGTGGTTCTGGCGTAGTCGGCAGGTGATTCTGGCATGTCCAGCAGGTGGTTCTGGGGAGTGGATCAGGTGGTTCCGGCATACTCGGCAGGTGGTACCGGCGTGTCCGGAACATGGTTCTGGCAAGTCTGAGAGGTGGTTCCGGCATGCCCGACAGGTGATTCCGGAGTGTTCGCCTAGTGGTTATGGCGTAGCCGGCATGTCATTTTGCATGTCCGGCGGTGGTTCCGGCGAGTCAAGCCGGTGGTTCCGGCGTGTCCGGCAGGTGTTTCCGGTGTGTCCGGCAGGTGGTTCTGGCGTGTCCGGCACGAGGTTCTGGCACATCTGAAAGTTGGTTCCGGCATGCCCGACAGGTGATTCCGGAGAGTCCGCCACGTGGTTCTGGCGTACCCGGCAGGTGATTTTGGCGTGTCTGGCAGGTGTTTCTTTCAAGTCGAGCATGTGGCGCAGGCATTATCAGCAGGTGCTTCCGGCGTGTCCGGCACGTGGTTCTGGTGTGTCAGAGGGCTGGTTCTGGCATTTCTGGCAGATGATTCCGGAGTGTCCACCAAGTGGTTCTGGTAGACCTGGCAGGTGTTTTTGGCGTGTCTGGAAGGTGGTTCCGGCTAGTTGAGCAGGTGGATCAGGCGTGCTCGCCAGGGGTTTCAGGCGGGTCTGGCAGGTTGTTTCGGTCAGTTCGGGGTGTGGTTCCGGCATCTCAGGCACATTGTTCTGGCACGTCTGAGATGTGGTTCCGGCCGGCCCTTCAGGTATTTCCGGAGTGTCCGCCTAGTGGTTCCGGCGTAGCTGAAAGGTGATGTTGGCGTGAC
The DNA here is from genome assembly GCF_037783145.1 of Equus przewalskii. Lineage (NCBI taxonomy): Eukaryota > Metazoa > Chordata > Mammalia > Perissodactyla > Equidae > Equus > Equus przewalskii. The sequence goes on from NW_027228049.1 coordinate 53,676, forward strand.
CGACAGGTGGTTCCAGCCAGCCCGCCAGGTGATTCCGGAGTGTCTGCTGAATGGTTCTGGCGTAGCCGGCAGGTGATTTTGGCGTGTCCAGCTGTGGTTCCGGCGAGCTCGGCAGGTGATTCCGGCATGTCCGGAACATGGTTCTGGCACGTATGAGAGATGGTTCCGGCATGTCCGGCAGGTGATTCTGGAGTGTCCGGCATGTGGTTCTGGCACCTCTGAGAGGTGGTTCCGGCATGCCCGGCAGTTGGTTACGGAGTGTCTGCCGAGTGGTTCTGGAGTAGCCGGCAGGTGATTCTGGCGTATCTAGCAGGTGGTTCTGGGGAGGGGATCAGGTGGTTCTGGCATACTAGGCAGGTGGTACCGGCATGTCCGGAACATGGTTCTCGCAAGTCTGAGAGGTGGTTCTGGCATGCCCCACAGGTGATTCCGGAGTGTTCGCCAAGTGGTTCTGTCGTAGCCAGCAGGTCATTTTGCATGTCCGATGGTGGTTCCGGCGAGTCGAGCCGGTGGTTCCGGCGTGTCCAGCAGGTGTTTCCGGTCTGTCCGGCAGGTGGTTCTGGCGTGACCGGCACGAGGTTCTGGCACGTCTGAGAGTTGGTTCCGGCATGCCCGACAGGTGATTCCGGAGTGTCCGCAACGTGGTTGTGGCGTACCCGGCAGGTGATTTTGGCGTGTCTGGCAGGTGTTTCTTGCAAGTCGAGCACTTGGCTCAGGCATGATCAGCAGGTGCTTCCGGCGTGTCCGGCCCGTGGTTCTGGTGTCTCTGAGAGCTGGTTCTGGCATGTCCGGCAGATGATTCCGGAGTGTCCACCAAGTGGTTGTGGCATACCCGGCAGGTGATTTTAGCGTGTCAGGTAGGTGGTTCCGGCGAGTCGAGTAGGTGGTTCCGGCGTGCTCGGCAGGTGGACCAGGCGGGTCTGGCAGGTGGTTTCGGTCTGTTCGGGGTGTGATTCCGGCGTCTCAGGCACATGGTTCTGGCACGTATGATAGGTGGTTCCGGCCGGCCCGACAGGTGTTTCCATGGTGTCCGCCAAGTGGTTCTGGCATAGCTGGCAGGTGATGTTGGCGTGACCAGCACGTGTTTCCAGCCAGCCCGGCAGGTGATTCCAGAGTGTCTGCTGAATGGTTCTGGCGTAGCCGGCAGGTGATTTTGGCGTGTCCAGCAGGTGGTTTTGGCGAGTCGAGCAGGTGGTTCTGGCGTGCTCGGGAGGTGCTTCCGGTGTCATTGGCATGTGGTTCCGGCATGTCTGAAAGGTTGTTCCACCATGCCCGGCAGGTGATTCCGGAGTGTTCGCCAAGTGGTTCTGGCGTAGCCGGCAGGTGATTTTGCATGGCCGGCAATGGTTCCGGCGAGTCGAGACGGTGGTTCCGGCATGACCGGCAGGTGGTTCCGGCATGCCCGGCAGGTGATTCCGGAGTGTCCGGCATGTTGTTGTGGCACCTCTGAGAGGTGGTTCCGGCATGCCCGGCAGGTGATACCGGAGTGTTCACCAAGTGGTTCTGGCGTAGCCGTCAGGTGATTTTGCATGTCCGGCGGTGGTTCCGGGGAGTCGAGCCGGTGGTTCCGGTGTAGCCGGCAGTTGATTTTGGCGTGTCCACTAGGTGGTTCTGGGGAGTGGATCAGCTGGTTCCGGCATACTCGGCAGGTGGTACTGGCGTGTCCAGAACATGGTTCTGGCAAGTCTGAGAGGTGGTTCCGGCACGCCCGAAAGGTGATTCCGTAGCATCCGCCAAGTGTTTCTGGCGTACCCGGCAGGTGATTTTGTCATGTCCGACAGGTGTTTCTTGCGAGTCGAGCAGGTGGCTCAGGCATGCTCAGCTGGTGCTTCCGGCATCTCTGGCACGTGGTTCTGGTGTGTCTGAGAGCTGGTTCTGGCATGTCCGGCAGATGATTCCGGAGTGTCCACCAAGTGGTTCTGGTATACCTGGCAGGTGATTTTGGCGTGTCAGGAAGGTGGTTCCGGCTACTTGAGCAGGTGGATCAGGCGTGCTCGCCAGGGGGTTCCGGCGGGTGTGGCAGGTGGTTTCGGTCTGTTCGGGGAGTGGTTCCGGCATCTCAGGCACATGGTTCTGGCACGTCTGAGAGGTGGTTCCAGCATGCCCGGCAGTTGGTTACGGAGTGTCTGCCGAGTGGTTCTGGAGTAGCCGGCAGGTGATTTTGGCGTGTCCAGCAGGTGGTTCCGGCGAGCTCGGCAGGTGGTTCCGGCATGTCCGGAACATGGTTTTGGCAAGTCTGAGAGATGGTTCCGGCATGCCCGGCAGGTGATTCCGGAGTGTCCGGCATGTGGTTCTGGCACCTCTGAGAGGTGGTTCCGGCATGCCCGGCAGGTGGTTCCGGAGTGTCTGCCGATTGGTTCTGGCGTAGTCGGCAGGTGATTCTGGCGTGTCCAGCAGGTGGTTCTGGGGAGTGGATCAGGTGGTTCCGGCATACTCGGCAGGTGGTACCGGCGTGTCCGGAACATGGTTCTGGCAAGTCTGAGAGGTGGTTCCGGCATGCCCAACAGGTGATTCCGGAGTGTTCGCCAAGTGGTTCTGGCATAGCCGGCAGGTCATTTTGCATGTCCGGCGGTGGTTCTGGCGAGTCGAGCCGGTGGTTCCGGCGTGTCCAGCAGGTGTTTCCGGGCTGTCCGGCAGGTGGTTCTGGCGTGTCTGAAAGCTGGTTCTGGCATGTCTGGCAGATGATTCCGGAATGTCCACCAAGTGGTTGTGGCATACCCGGCAGGTGATTTTAGCGTGTAAGGTAGGTGGTTCCGGCGAGTCGAGTAGGTGGTTCCGGCGTGCTCGGCAGGTGGTTCAGGCGGGTCTGGCATGTGGTTTCGGTCTGTTCGGGGTGTGGTTCCGGCATCTCAGGCACATGGTTCTGGCACGTCTGAGATGTGGTTCCAGCCGGCCCGACAGGTGTTTCCGGAGTGTCTGCCTAGTGGTTCCGGCGTAGCTGAAAGGTGATGTTGGCGTGACCGACAGGTGGTTCCAGCCAGCCCGGCAGGTGATTCCGGAGTGTCTGCTGAATGGTTGTGGCGTAGCCGGCAGGTGATTTTGGCGTGTCCAGCAGGTGGTTTTGGCGAGTCGAGCAGGTGGTTCTGGCGTGCTCGGCAGGTGCTTCCGGTTTCATTGGCATGTGGTTCCCGTATGTCTGAGAGGTGGTTCCGCCATGCCCGGCAGGTGATTAGGGAGTGTTCGCCAAGTGGTTCTGCCGTAGCCGGCAGGTGATTTTGCATGTCCGGCAATGGTTCCGGCGAGTCGAGCCGGTGGTTCCGGCATGTCCGGCAGGTGGTTCCGGCATGCCCAGCAGGTGATTCCGGAGTGTCCGGCATGTGGTTCTGGCACCGCTGAGAGGTGGTTCTGGCATGCCCGGCAGGTGATACCGGAGTCTCCGGCATTTGGTTCTGGCACCTTTGAGAGGTGGTTCCGGAATGCCCGGCATGTGATTCCAGACTGTCTGCCGAGTGGTTCTGGCGTATTCGGCAGGTGATTCTGGCGTGTCCAGCAGGTGGTTCTGGGGAGTGGATCAGCTGGTTCCGGCATACTCGGCAGGTGGTACCGGCGTGTCCAGAACATGGTTCTGGCAAGTCTGAGAGGTGGTTCCGGCACGCCCGACAGGTGATTCCGGAGCGTCCGCCAAGTGTTTCTCACGTACCCGGCAGGTGATTTTGGCATGTCTGACAGGTGTTTCTTGCGAGTCGAGCAGGTGGCTCAGGCATGCTCAGCTGGTGCTTCCGGCGTCTCTGGCACGTGGTTCTGGTTTGTCTGAGAGCTGGTTCTGGCATGTCCGGCAGATGATTCCGGAGTGTCCACCAAGTGGTTCTGGCATACCTGGCAGGTGATTTTGGCGTGTCAGGATGGTGGTTCCGGCTAGTTGATCAGGTGGATCAGGCGTGCTCACCAGGGGGTTCAGGCGGGTCTGGCAGGTGGTTTCGGTCTGTTCGGGGAGTGGTTCCGGCATCTCAGGCACATGGTTCTGGCACGTCTGAGAGGTGGTTGCGGCCGGCCCGACAGGTGCTTCCGGAGTGTCCGCCAAGTGGTTCTGGCATAGCTGAAATGTGATGTTGGCGTGACCGGCAGGTGGTTCCAGCCAGCCCGGCAGGTGATTCCGGAGTGTCTGCCGAGTGGTTCTGGCGTAGCCGGCAGGTGATTTTGGCGTGTCCAGCAGGTGGTTCTGGCGTGCTCAGCAGGTGCTTCCGGTGTCATTGGCATGTGGTTGCGGCATGTCTGAGAGGTGGTTCCGCCATGCCCGGCAGGTGATTCCGGAGTGTACGCCAAGTGGTTCTGGCGTAGCCGGTGGTGATTTTGCATGTCCGTCAATGGTTCCGGCGAGTCGAGCCCGTGGTTCCGGCATGTCCAGCAGGTGGTTCCGGCCGGCCCGACAGGTGTTTCCATGGTGTCTGCCAAGTGGTTCTGGCATAGCTGGCACGTGATGTTGGCGTGACAGGCAGGTGGTTCCAGCAAGCCCGGCAGGTGATTCCGAAGAGTTCACCAAATGGTTGTGGCGTAGCCGGCAGGTGATTTTGGCGTGTCCAGCAGGTGCTTTTGGCGAGTCGAGCAGGTGGTTCTGGCGTGCTCGGCAGGTGCTTCCGGTGTCATTGGCATGTGGTTCCTGCATGTCTGAGAGGTGGTTTCGGCATGCCCGGCAGGTGGTTCCGGAGTGTCTGCCGAGTGGTTCTGGAGCCAGCCCGGCAGGTGATTCCGAAGAGTTCACCAAATGGTTGTGGCGTAGCCGGCAGGTGATTTTGGCGTGTCAGGAAGTTGGTTCCGGCTAGTTGAGCAGGTGGATCAGGCGTGCTCGCCAGGTGGTTCAGGCGCGTCTGGCAGGGCGTTTCGGTCTGTTCGGGGAGTGGTTCCGGCATCTCAGGCACATGGTTCTGGCACGTCTGAGAGGTGGTTCCGGCGGGCCGGAGAGGTGTTTCCGGAGTGTCCGCCAAGTGGTTCTGGCGTAGCTGAAAGGTGATGTTGGCGTGACCAGCAGGTGGTTCCAGCCAGCCCGGCAGGTGATTCCGGAGAGTCTGCCGTGTGGTTCTGGCATAGCTGGCAGGTGATTTTGGCGTGTCCAGCATGTGGTTCCGGCGAGCTCGGCAGGTGGTACCAGCATGTCCGGAACATGGTTCTGGCGCGTCTGAGAGATGGTTCCGGCATGCCCGGCAGGTGATTCTGGAGTGTCCGGCATGTGGTTCTGGCACCTCTGAGAGGTGGTTCCGGCATGCCCGGCAGGTGGTTCCGGAGTGTCTGCCGAGTGGTTCTGGAGTAGCCGGCAGGTGATTTTGGCGTGTCCAGCAGGTGGTTTTGGCGAGTCGAACAGGTGGTTCTGGCGTGCTCGGTAGGGGCTTCCAGTGTCATTCGCATGTGGTTCCGGCATGTCTGAAAGGTGGTTCCGCCATGCCCGGCAGGTGATTCCGGAGTGTCCGGCATGTGGTTCTGGCACCTCTGAGAGGTGGTTCCGGCATGCCAGGCAGGGGATACCGGAGTCTCCGGCATTTGGTTCTGGCACCTCTGAGAGGTGGTTCCGGAATGCCTGGCATGTGATTCCGGAGTGTCTGCCGAGTGGTTCTGGCGTAGCCGGCAGTTGATTTTGGCGTGTCCACTACGTGGTTCTGGGGAGTGGATGAGCTGGTTCCGGCATACTCGGCAGGTGGTACCGGCGTGTCCAGAACATGGTTCTGGCAAGTCTGAGAGGTGGTTCCGGCACGCCCGACAGGTGATTCCGGAGCGTCCGCCAAGTGTTTCTAGCGTACCCGGCAGGTGATTTTGGCATGTCTGACAGGTGTTTCTTGCGAGTCGAGCAGGTGGCTCAGGCATGCTCAGCTGGTGCTTCCGGCGTCTCTGGCACGTGGTTCTGGTGTGTCTGAGAGCTGGTTCTGGCATGTCCGGCAGATGATTCCGGAGTGTCCACCAAGTGGTTCTGGTATACCTGGCAGGTGATTTTGGCGTGTCAGGAAGGTGGCTCCGGCTAGTTGAGCAGGTGGATCAGGCGTGCTCGCCAGGGGTTTCAGGCGGGTCTGGCAGGTGGTTTCGGTCTGTTCGGGGAGTGGTTCCGGCATCTCAGGCACATGGTTCTGGCACGTCTGAGAGGTGGTTCCGGCCGCCCCGACAGATGTTTCCGGAGTGTCCGCCAAGTGGTTCTGGCGTAGGTGAAAGGTGATGTTGGCGTGACCGGCAGGTGGTTCCAGCCAGCCCGGCAGGTGATTCCGGAGTGTCTGCCGAGTGGTTCTGGGGTAGCCGGCAGGTGATTTTGGCGTGTCCAGCAGGTGGTTTTGGCGAGTCGAGCAGGTGGTTCTGGCGTGCTCGGCAGGTGCTTCCGGTGTCATTGGCATGTGGTTCCGGCATGTCTGAGAGGTGGTTCCGCCATGCCCGGCAGTTGATTCCGGAGTGTTCGCCAAGTGGTTCTTGCGTAGAAGGCAGGTGATTTTGCATGTCCGGCAATGGTTCCGGCGTGTCGAGGCGGTGGTTCCGGCATGTCCAGCAGGTGGTTCCGGCATGGCCGGCAGGTGATTCCGGAGTGTCCGGCATGTGGTTCTGGCACGTCTGAGAGATGGTTCCGGCATGCCCGGCAGGTGATTCCGGAGTGTCCGGCATGTGGTTCTGGCACCTCTGAGAGGTGGTTCCGGCATGCCCGGCAGGTGATTCCGGAGTGTCCGCAACGTGGTTGTGGCGTACCCGGCAGGTGATTTTGGCGTGTCTGGCAGGTGTTTCTTGCAAGTCGAGCATTTGGCTCAGGCATGATCAGCAGGTGCTTCCGGCGTGTCCGGCCCGTGGTTCTGGTGTGTCTGAGAGCTGGTTCTGGCATGTCCGGCAGATGATTCCGGAGTGTCCACCAAGTGGTTGTGGCATACCCGGCAGGTGATTTTAGCGTGTCAGGTAGGTGGTTCCGGCGAGTCGAGTAGGTGGTTCCGGCGTGCTCGGCAGGTGGACCAGGCGGGTCTGGCAGGTGGTTTCGGTCTGTTCGGGGTGTGATTCCGGCGTCTCAGGCACATGGTTCTGGCACGTCTGATAGGTGGTTCCGGCAGGCCCGACAGGTGTTTCCATGGTGTCCGCCAAGTGGTTCTGGCATAGTTGGCAGGTGATGCTGGCGTGACCAGCACGTGTTTCCAGCCAGCCCGGCAGGTGATTCCAGAGTGTCTGCTGAATGGTTCTGGCGTAGCCGGCAGGTGCTTTTGGCGTGTCCAGCAGGTGGTTTTGGCGAGTCGAGCAGGTGGTTCTGGCGTGCTCGGGAGGTGCTTCCGGTGTCATTGGCATGTGGTTCCGGCATGTCTGAAAGGTTGTTCCAACATGCCCGGCAGGTGATTCCGGAGTGTTCGCCAAGTGGTTCTGGCGTAGCCGGCAGGTGATTTTGCATGTCCGGCAATGGTTCCGGCGAGTCGAGCCGGTGGTTCCGGCATGACCGGCAGGTGGTTCCGGCATGCCCGGCAGGTGATTCCGGAGTGTCCGGCATGTTGTTGTGGCACCTCTGAGAGGTGGTTCCGGCATGCCCGGCAGTTGATACCGGAGTGTTCGCCAAGTGGTTCTGGCGTAGCCGTCAGGTGATTTTCCATGTCCGGCGGTGGTTCCGGCGAGTCGAGCCGGTGGTTCCGGCGTAGCCGGCAGTTGATTTTGGCGTGTCCACTAGGTGGTTCTGGGGAGTGGATCAGCTGGTTCCGGCATACTCGGCAGGTGGTACTGGCGTGTCCAGAACATGGTTCTGGCAAGTCTGAGAGGTGGTTCCGGCACGCCCGAAAGGTGATTCCGTAGCATCCGCCAAGTGTTTCTGGCGTACCCGGCAGGTGATTTTGTCATGTCCGACAGGTGTTTCTTGCGAGTCGAGCAGGTGGCTGAGGCATGCTCACCTGGTGCTTCCGGCATCTCTGGCACGTGGTTCTGGTGTGTCTGAGAGCTGGTTCTGGCATGTCCGGCAGATGATTCCGGAGTGTCCACCAAGTGGTTCTGGTATACCTGGCAGGTGATTTTGGCGTGTCAGGAAGGTGGTTCCGGCTACTTGAGCAGGTGGATCAGGCGTGCTCGCCAGGGGGTTCCGGCGGGTGTGGCAGGTGGTTTCGGTCTGTTCGGGGAGTGGTTCCGGCATCTCAGGCACATGGTTCTGGCACGTCTGAGAGGTGGTTCCGGCATGCCCGGCAGGTGATTCTGGAGTGTCCGGCATGTGGTTCTGGCACCTCTGAGATGTGGTTCCGGCATGCCCGGCAGTTGGTTACGGAGTGTCTGCCGAGTGGTTCTGGAGTAGCCGGCAGGTGATTCTGGCATATCCAGCAGGTGGTTCTTGGGAGTGGATCAGGTGGTTCTGGCATACTCGGCAGGTGGTACCGGCGTGTCCGGAACATGGTTCTGGCAAGTCTGAGAGGTGGTTCCGGCATGCCCCACAGGTGATGCCGGAGTGTTCGCCAAGTGGTTCTGGCGTAGCCGGCAGGTCATTTTGCATGTCCGATTGTGGTTCCGGCGAGTCGAGCCGGTGGTTCCGGCATGTCCAGCAGGTGTTTCCGGTCTGTCCGGCTGGTGGTTCTGGCGTGACCGGCACGAGGTTCTGGCACGTCTGAGAGCTGGTTCCGGCATGCCCGACAGGTGATTCCGGAGTGTCCGCTACGTGGTTCTGGCATAGCTGGCAGGTGATGTTGGCGTGTCCAGCAGGTGGTTTTGGCGAGTCGAGCAGGTGGTTCTGGCGTGCTCGGCAGGTGCTTCCGGTGTCATTGGCATGCGGTTCCGGCATGTCTGAGAGGTGGTTCCGCCATGCCAGGCAGGTGATTCCGGAGTGTCAGGCATGTGGTTCTGGCACCTCTGAGAGGTGGTTCCGGCATGCCCGGCAGGTGATACCGGAGTGTCCGGCATTTGGTTCTGGCACCTCTGAGAGGTGGTTCCGGAATGCCTGGCATGTGATTCCCGAGTGTCTGCCGAGAGGTTCTGGCGTAGCCGGCCGGTGATTTTGGCGTGTCCCGCAGGTGGTTCCGGCGAGCTCGGCAGGTGGTTCCGGCATGTCCGGAACATGGTTTTGGCAAGTCTGAGAGATGGTTCCGGCATGCCCGGCAGGTGATTCCGGAGTGTCCGGCATGTGGTTCTGGCACCTCTGAGAGGTGGTTCCGGCATGCCCGGCAGGTGGTTCCGGAGTGTCTGCCGATTGGTTCTGGCGTAGTCGGCAGGTGATTCTGCCGTGTCCAGCAGGTGGTTCTGGGGAGTGGATCAGGTGGTTCCGGCATACTCGGCAGGTGGTTCCGGCGTGTCCGGAACATGGTTCTGGCAAGTCTGAGAGGTGGTTCCGGCATGCCCAACAGGTGATTCCGGAGTGTTCGCCAAGTGGTTCTGGCATAGCCGGCAGGTCATTTTGCATGTCCGGCGGTGGTTCCGGCGAGTCGAGCCGGTGGTTCCGGCGTGTCCAGCAGGTGTTTCCGGGCTGTCCGGCAGGTGGTTCTGGTGTGTCTGAGAGCTGGTTCTGGCATGTCTGGCAGATGATTCCGGAGTGTCCACCAATTGGTTGTGGCATACCCGGCAGGTGATTTTAGCGTGTAAGGTAGGTGGTTCCGGCGAGTCGAGTAGGTGGTTCCGGCGTGCTCGGCAGGTGGTTCAGGCGGGTCTGGCATGTGGTTTCGGTCTGTTCGGGGTGTGGTTCCGGCATCTCAGGCACATGGTTCTGGCACGTCTGAGATGTGGTTCCAGCCGGCCCGACAGGTGTTTCCGGAGTGTCTGCCTAGTGGTTCCGGCGTAGCTGAAAGGTGATGTTGGCGTGACCGACAGGTGGTTCCAGCCAGCCCGGCAGGTGATTCCGGAGTGTCTGCTGAATGGTTGTGGCGTAGCCGGCAGGTGATTTTGGCGTGTCCAGCAGGTGGTTTTGGCGAGTCGAGCAGGTGGTTCTGGCGTGCTCGGCAGGTGCTTCCGGTGTCATTGGCATGTGGTTCCCGTATGTAGAGGTGGTTCCGCCATGCCCGGGAGGTGATTAGGGAGTGTTCGCCAAGTGGTTCTGCCGTAGCCGGCAGGTGATTTTGCATGTCCGGCAATGGTTCCGGCGAGTCGAGCCGGTGGTTCCGGAATGTCCGGCAGGTGGTTCCGGTATGCCCAGCAGGTGATTCCGGAGTGTCCGGCATGTGGTTCTGGCACCTCTGAGAGGTGGTTCCGGCATGCCCGGTAGGTGATACCGGAGTCTCGGGCATTTGGTTCTGGCACCTCTGAGAGCTGGTTCCGGAATGCCCGGCATGTGATTCCAGACTGTCTGCCGAGTGGTTCTGGCGTATTCGGCAGGTGATTCTGGCGTGTCCAGCAGGTGGTTCTGGGGAGTGGATCAGCTGGTTCCGGCATACTCGGCAGGTGGTACCGGCGTGTCCAGAACATGGTTCTGGCAAGTCTGAGAGGTGGTTCCGGCACGCCCGCCAGGTGATTCCGGAGCGTCCGCCAAGTGTTTCTCACGTACCCGGCAGGTGATTTTGGCATGTCCGACAGGTGTTTCTTGCGAGTCGAGCAGGTGGCTTAGGCATGCTCAGCTGGTGCTTCCGGCGTCTCTGGCACGTGGTTCTGGTGTGTCTGAGAGCTGGTTCTGGCATGTCCGGCAGATGATTCCGGAGTGTCCACCAAGTGGTTCTGGCATACCTTGCAGGTGATTTTGGCGTGTCAGGAAGGTGGTTCCGGCTAGTTGATCAGGTGGATCAGGCGTGCTCGCCAGGGGGTTCAGGCGGGTCTGGCAGGTGGTTTCGGTCTGTTCGGGGAGTGGTTCCGGCATCTCAGGCACATGGTTCTGGCACGTCTGAGAGGTGGTTCCGGCCGGCCCGACAGGTGTTTCCGGAGTGTCTGCCAAGTGGTTCTGGCGTAGCTGAAAGCTGATGTTGGCGTGACCGGCAGGTGGTTCCAGCCAGCCCGGCAGGTGATTCCGGAGTGTCCGGCATGTGGTTCCGGCACCTCTGAGATGTGGTTCCGGCATGCCTGGCAGGTGATACCGGAGTGTCCCTGATTTCCTTCTGGCACCTCTGAGAGGTGGTTCCGGAATGCCTGGGTGTGATTCCGGAGTGTCTGCCGAGTCGTTCTGGTGTAGCAGGCAGGTGATTTTGGCGTGTCCAGCAGGTTGTTTTGGCGAGTCGAGCAGGCGGTTCTGGCGTGCTCGGCAGGTGCTTCCGGTGTCATTGGCATGTGGTTCCGGCATGTCTGAGAGGTGGTTCCGCCATGCCCGGCAGGTGATTCCGGAGTGTTCCCCAAGTGGTTCTGGCATAGCCGGCAGGTGATTTTGCATGTCCGGCAATGGTTCCGGCGAGTCGAGCCAGTGGTTCCGGAATGTCCGGCAGGTGGTTCCGGCATGTCCGGCAGGTGGTTCCGGCATGTCCAGCACGTGGTTCCAGCATGCCTGGCAGGTGATTCCGGAGTGTCCGGCATGTGGTTCTGGCACCTCTGGGAGGTGGTTCCGGCATGCCCGGCACGTGATACCGGAGTGTTTGCCAAGTGGTTCTGGCGTAGCCGGCAAGTGATTTTGCATGTCCGGCAATGGTTCCGGCGAGTCGAGCCGGTGGTTCCGGAATGTCCGGCATGTGGTTCCGGCATGTCCGGCAGGTGGTTCCGGCATGTCCAGCACGTGGTTCCAGCATGCCTGGCAGGTGATTCCGGAGTGTCCGGCATGTGGTTGTGGCATACCCGGCAGGTGATTTTAGCATGTCAGGTGGTGGTTCCAGCGAGTCGAGAAGGTGGTTCCAGTGTGCTCGGCAGGTGGTTCAGGCGGGTCTGGCAGGTGGTTTCGGTCTGTTCGGGGTGTGGTTCCAGCATCTCAGGCACATGGTTCAGGCACGTCAGATAGGTGGTTCCGGCCGGCCCGACAGGTGTTTCCATGGTGTCCGCCAAGTGGTTCTGGCATAGCTGGCAGGTGATGTTGGCGTGACCGGCAGGTGGTTCCAGCAAGCCCGGCAGGTGATTCCGAAGTGTTCACCAAATGGTTGTGGCGTTGCCGGAAGGTGATTTTGGCGTGTCCAGCAGGTGGTTTTGGCGAGTCGAGCAGGTGGTTCTGGCGTGCTCGGCGGGTGCTTCCGGTGTCATTGGCATGTGGTTCCAGCATGTCTGAGAGGTGGTTCCGCCATGCCCGGCAGGTGATTCCGGAGTGTTCGCCAAGTGGTTCTGGCATAGCCGGCAGTTGATTTTTCATGTCCGGCAATGGTTCTGGCGAGTCGAGCCGGTGGTTCCGGCATGTCCGGCAAGTGGTTCCGGCATGCCCGGCAGGTGATTCCAGAGTGTCCGGCATGTGGTTCTGGCACCTCTGAGAGGTGGTTCCGGCATGACCGGCAGGTGGTTCCGGAGTGTCTGCCGAGTGGTTCTGGCGTAGGCGGCAGGTGATTCTGGCGTGTCCAGCAGGTGGTTCTGTGGAGTGGATCAGGTGGTTCCGGCATACTCGGCAATTGGTACCGGCGTGTCCAGAACATGGTTCTGGCAAGTCTGAGAGGCGGTTCCGGCATGCCCGACAGGTGATTTCGCAGTGTTCGCCAAGTGGTTCTGTCATAGCCGGCAGGTCATTTTGCATGTCCGGCGGTGGTTCCGGCGAGTCGGCCGGTGGTTCCGGCGCGTCCGGCACGTGGTTCTGGCGTGTCCGGCACGAGGTTCTGGCACGTCTGAGAGTTGGTTCCGGCATGCCCGACAGGTGATTCCGGAGTGTGCGCCACGTTGTTCTGGCGTACCCGGCGGGTGATTTTGGCGTGTCTGGCAGGTGTTCCTTGCAAGTCGAGCATTGGCTCAGGCATGATCAGCAGGTGCTTCCTGCCTGTCCGGCCCGTGGTTCTGGTGTGTCTGAGAGCTGGTTCTGGCATGTCCGGCAGATGATTTCGGAGTGTACACCAAGTGGTTGTGGCATACCCGGCAGGTGATTTTAGCGTGTCAGGTAGGTGGTTCCGGCGAGTCGAGTAGATGGTTCCGGCGTGCTCTGCAGGTGGTTCAGGCGGGTCTGGCAGGTGGTTTCGGTCTTTTCGGGGTGTGGTTCCGGCATCTCAGGCACATGGTTCTGGCACGTCTGAGAGGTGGTTGCGGCCGGCCCGACAGGTGTTTCCATGGTGTCCGCCAAGTGGTTCTGGCATAGCTGGCAGGTGATGTTGGCGTGACTGGCAGGTGGTTCCAGCCAGCCCGGCAGGTGATTCCGAAGAGTTCACCAAATGGTTGTGGCGTAGCCGGAAGGTGATTTTGGCGTGTCCAGCAGGTGGTTTTGGGGAGTCGAGCAGGTGGTTCTGGCGTGCTCGGCAGGTGCTTCCGGTGTCATTGGCATGTGGTTCCGGCATGTCTGAGAGGTGGTTCCGCCATGCCCGGCAGGTGATTCCGGAGTGTTCGCCAAGTGGTTCTGGCGTAGTCGGCAGGTGATTTTGCATGTCCGGCAGTGTTTCCGGTGAGTCGAGCCGGTGGTTCCGGCATGTCCGGCAGGTGATTCCGGCATGTCCAGCAGGTGGTTCTGGGGAGTGGATCAGGTGGTTCCGGCAAGCCCGGCAGGTGATTCCGGAGTGTTCGCCATGTGGTTCTGGCGTAGCCGGCAGTTCATTTTGCATTTCCGGCGGTTTTTCCGGCGAGTCGAGCCAGTGGTTCCGGCATGCCCGGCAGGTGATTCCGGAGTGTCCGGGATGTGGTTTTGGCACCTCTGAGAGGTGGTTCCGGCATGCCCGGCAGGTGATACCGGAGTGTTCGCCAAGTGGTTCTGGGGTAGCCGTCAGGTGATTTTGCATGTCCGGCAATGGTTCCGGCGAGTCGAGCCCGTGGTTCCGGAATGTTCGGCAGGTTGTTCCGGCATGTCCAGCACGTGTTTCCAGCATGCCCGGCAGGTGATTCCGGAGTCTCCGGCATGTGGTTCTGGCACCTCTGAGAGGTGGTTCCGGCATGCCCGGCAGGTGATACCGGAGTGTCCGGCATTTGGTCTGGCACCTCTGAGAGGTGGTTCCGGAATGCCTGGCCTGTGATTCCGGAGTGTCTGCCGAGTGGTTCTGGCGTAGCCGGCAGTTGATTTTGGCGTGTCCGCTAGGTGGTTCTGGGGAGTGGATCAGCTGGTTCCGGCATACTCGGCAGGTGGTACCGGCGTGTCCAGAACATGGTTCTGGCAAGTCTGAGAGGTGGTTCCGGCACGCCCGACAGGTGATTCCGGAGCGTCCGCCAAGTGTTTCTGGCGTAGCCGGCAGGTGATTTTGGCATGTCCGACACGTGTTTCTTGCGAGTCGAGCAGGTGGCTCAGGCATGCTCAGCTGGTGCTTCCGGCGTCTCTGGCACGTGGTTCTGGTGTGTCTGAGAGCTGGTCCTGGCATGTCCGGCAGATGATTCCGGAGTGTCCACCAAGTGGTTCTGGTAGACCTGGCAGGTGATTTTGGCGTGTCAGGAAGTTGGTTCCGGCATGCCCGGCAGGAGGTTCCGGAGTGTCTGCCGAGTTGTTGTGGCGTAGCCGGCAGGTGATTTTGGCGTGTCCAGAAGGTGGTTCCGGCGAGCTCGGCAGGTGGTACCGGCGTGTCCGGAACATGGTTCTGGCACGTCTGAGAGATGGTTCCGGCATGCCCGGCAGGTGATTGCGGAGTGTCCGGCATGTGGTTCTGGCACCTCTGAGAGGTGGTTCCGGCATGCCCGGCAGGTGGTTCCGGAATGTCTGCCAAGTTGTTCTGGCGTAGCCGGCAGGTGATTCTGGCGTGTCCAGCAGCTGGTTCTGGGGAGTGGATCAGGTGGTTCCGGCATGCTCGGCAGGTGGTACCGGCGTGTCCGGAACATGGTTCTGGCAAGTCTGAGAGGCGGTTCCGGCATGCCCGACAGGTGATTCCGGAGTGTTCGCCAAGTGGTTCTGGCGTCGCCGGCAGGTCATTTTGCATGTCCGGCGGTGGTTCCGGCGAGTCGAGCCGGTGGTTCCGGCGTGTCCAGGAGGTGGTTCCGGTCTGTCCGGCAGGTGGTTCTGGCGTGTCCGGCACGAGGTTCTGGCACGTCTGAGAGTTGGTTCCGGCATGCCCGACAGGTGATTTCGGAGTGTCCGCCACGTGGTTCTGGCGTAGCCGGCAGGTGATTTTGCATGTCCGGCAGTGGTTCCGGCGAGTCGAGCCGGTGGTTCCGGCATGTCCGGCAGGTGGTTCCGGCATGCCCGGCAGGTGATTCCGGAGTGTCCGGCATGTGGTTCTGGCACCTCTGAGAGGTTGTTCTGGCATGCCCGGCAGGTGATACCGGAGTGTCCGGCATTTGGTTCTGGCACCTCTGAGAATTGGTTCCAGGATGCCTGGCATGTGATTCCGGAGTGTCTGCCGAGTGGTTCTGGCGTGTCCAGCAGGTGGTTCTGGTCTGTCCGGCAGGTGGTTCTGGCGTGTCCGGCACGAGGTTCTGGCACGTCTGAGAGTTGGTTCCGGCATGCCCGACAGGTGATTCCGGAGAGTCCGCCACGTGGTTCTGGCGTACCCGGCAGGTGATTTTGGCGTGTCTGGCAGGTGTTTCTTGCAATTCGAGCATGTGGCTCAGGCATGATCAGCAGGTGCTTCCGGCGTGTCTGGCACGTGGTTCTGGTGTGTCTGAGAGCTGGGTCTGGCATGTCCGGCAGAAGATTCCGGAGTGTCCACCAAGTGGTTGTGGCATACCCGGCAGGTGTCTTTAGCGAGTCAGGTAGGTGCTTCCAGCGAGTCGAGTAGGTGGTTCCGGCATCCTCGGCAGGTGGTTCAGGCGGGTCTGGCAGGTGGTTTCGGTCTGTTCGGGGTGTGGTTCCGACATCTCAGGCACATGGTTCTGGCACGTCTGATAGGTGGTTCCGGCCGGCCCGACATGTGTTTCCATGGTGTCCGCCAAGTGGTTATGGCATAGCTGGCAGGTGATGTTGGCGTGACCGGCAGGTGGTTCCAGCCAGCCCGGCAGGTGATTCCGAAAGTTCACCAAATGGTTGTGGCGTAGCCGGAAGGTGATTTTGGCGTGTCCAGCAGGTGGTTTTGGCGAGTCGAGCAGGTGGTTCTGGCGTGCTCGGCAGGTGCTTCCGGTGTCATTGGCATGTGGTTCCGGCATGTCTGAGAGGTGGTTCAGCCATGCCCGGCAGGTGATTCCGGAGTGTTCCCCAAGTGGTTCTGGCATAGCCGGCAGGTGATTTTGCATGTCCGGCAATGGTTCCGGCGAGTCGAGCCGGTGGTTCCGGCATGTCCGGCAGGTCGGTCCGGCATGCCCGGCAGGTGATTCTGGAGTGTCCGGCATGTGGTTCCGGCACCTCTGAGAGGTGGTTCCAGCATGCCCGGCAGGTGATACCGGAGTGTTCGCCAAGTGGTTCTGGCATAGCCGGCAGGTGATTTTGCATGTCCAGCAATGGTTCCGGCGAGTCGAGCCGGTGGTTCCGGAATGTCCGGCAGGTGGTTCCGGCATGTCCGGCAGGTGGTTCAGGCATGTCCAGCACGTGGTTCCAGCATGCCCGGCAGGTGATTCCGGAGTGTCCGGCATGTGGTTCTGGCACCTCTGAGAGGTGGTTCCGGCATGCCCGGCTGGTGTTTCCGGAATGTCTGCCGAGTGCTTCTGGCGTAGTCGGCAGGTGATTCTGGCGTGTCCAGCATGTGGTTCTGGGGAGTGGATCAGGTGGTTCCGGCATACTCGGCAGGTGTTACCGGCGTGTCCGGAACATGGTTCTGGCAAGTCTGAGAGGTGGTTCCGGCATGCCCGACAGGTGATTCCGGAGTGTTCGCCAAGTGGTTCTGGCGTAGCCGGCAGGTCATTTTGCATGTCCGGCGGTGGTTCTGGCGAGTCAAGCCGGTGGTTCTGGCGTGTCCGGCAGGTGTTTCCGGTTTGTCCGGCACGTGGTTCTGGCGTGTCCGGCACGAGGTTCTGGCACGTCTGAGAGTTGGTTCCGGCATGCCCGACAGGTGATTCCGGAGTGTGCGCCACGTTGTTCTGGCGTACCCGGCGGGTGATTTTGGCGTGTCTGGCAGGTGTTCCTTGCAAGTCGAGCATTGGCTCAGGCATGATCAGCAGGTGCTTCCTGCCTGTCCGGCCCGTGGTTCTGGTGTGTCTGAGAGCTGGTTCTGGCATGTCCGGCAGATGATTTCGGAGTGTACACCAAGTGGTTGTGGCATACCCGGCAGGTGATTTTAGCGTGTCAGGTAGGTGGTTCCGGCGAGTCGAGTAGATGGTTCCGGCGTGCTCTGCAGGTGGTTCAGGCGGGTCTGGCAGGTGGTTTCGGACTTTTCGGGGTGTGGTTCCGGCATCTCAGGCACATGGTTGTGGCACGTCTGATAGGTGGTTCCGGCCGGCCCGACAGGTGTTTCCATGGTGTCCGCCAAGTGGTTCTGGCATAGCTGGCAGGTGATGTTGGCATGACTGGCATGTGGTTCCAGCCAGCCCGGCAGGTGATTCCGGAGTGTCTGCCGAGTGGTTGTGGAGCCAGCCCTGCAGGTGATTCCGAAGAGTTCACCAAATGGTTGTGGCGTAGCCGGCAGGTTATTTTGGCGTGTCAGGAAGTTGGTTCCGGCTAGTTAAGCAGGTGGATCAGGCGTGCTCGCCAGGGGATTCAGGCGGGTCTGGCAGGTGGTTTCGGTCTGTTCGGGGAGTGGTTCCGGCATCTCAGGCACATGGTTCTGGCATGTCTGAGAGGTGGTTCCGGCCGGCCGGAGAGGTGTTTCCGGAGTGTCCGCCAAGTGGTTCTGGCGTAGCTGAAAGGTGATGTTGGCGTGACCGGCAGGTGGTTCCAGCCAGCCCGGCAGGTGATTCCGGAATGTCTGCCGTGTGGTTCTGGCGTAGCTGGCAGGTGATTTTGGCGTGTCCAGCAGCTGGTTCCGGCTAGCTCGGCAGGAGGTACCAGCGTGTCCGCAACATGGTTCTGGCACGTCTGAGAGATGGTTCCGGCATGCCCGGCATGTGATTCCGGAGTGTCCGGCATGTGGTTCTGGCACCTCTGAGAGGTGGTTCCGGCATGCCCGGCAGGTGATTCCGGAGTGTTCGGCATGTGGTTCTGGCACCTCTGAGAGGTGGTTCCAGCATGCCCGGCAGGTGGTTCCGGAGTGTCTGCCGAGTGGTTCTGGTGTAGTCGGCAGGTGATTCTGGCGTGCTCGGCAGGTGCTTCCGGTGTCATTGGCATGTGGTTAAGGCATGTCTGAGAGGTGGTTCCGCAATGCCCGGCAGGTGATTACGGAGTGTTCGCCAAGTGGTTCCGGCGTAGCCGGCAGGTGATTTTGCATGTCCGGCAATGATTCCGGCGAGTCGAGCCGGTGATTCCGGCATGTCCGGTAGGTGGTTCCGGCATGCCCGGCAGGTGATTCCGGAGTGTCCGGCATGTGGTTCTGGCACCTCTGAGAGGTGGTTACGGCATGCCCGGCAGGTGGTTCCGGGGTGTCTGCCGAGTGCTTCTGGCGTAGCTGGCAGGTGATTCTGGGGTGTCCAGCAGGTGGTTCTGGGGAGTGGATCAGGTGGTTCCGGCATACTCGGCAGATGGTACCGGCGTGTCCGGAACATGGTTCTGGCAAGTCTGAGAGGTGGTTCCGGAATGCCCGACAGGTGATTCCGGACTGTTCGCCAAGTGGTTCTGGCGTAGCCGGCAGGTCATTTTGCATGTCCGGCGGTGGTTCCGGAGAGCCAAGCCGGTGGTTCCGGTGTAGCCGGCTGTTGATTTTGGCGTGTCCACTAGGTCGTTCTGGGGAGTGGATCAGCTGCTTCCGGCATACTCGGCAGGTGGTACCGGCGTGTCCAGAACATGGTTCTGGCAAGTCTGAGAGGTGGTTCCGGCACGCCCGACAGGTGATTCCGGAGCGTCCGCCAAATGTTTCTGGCGTACCCGGCAGGAGATTTTGGCATGTCCGAGAGGTGTTTCTTGCGAGTCGAGCAGGTGGCTCCGGCATGCTCAGCTGGTGCTTCCGGCGTCTCTGGCACGTGGTTCTGGTGTGTCTGAGAGCTGCTTCTGGCATGTCCGGCAGATGATTCCGGAGTGTCCACCAAGTGGTTCTGGTATACCTGGCAGGTGATTTTGGCGTGTCAGGAAGGTGGTTCCGGCTAGTTGAGCAGGTGGATCAGGTGTGCTCGCCGGGGGTTCAGGCGCGTCTGGCAGGTGGTTTCGGTCTGTTCGGGGAGTGGCTCCGGCATCTCAGGCACATGGTTCTGGCACGTCTGAGAGGTGGTTGCGGCCGGCCCGACAGGTGTTTCCGGAGTGTCCGCCAAGTGGTTGTGGCGTAGCTGAAAGGTGATCTTGGCGTGACCGGCAGGTGGTTCCAGCCAGCCTGGCAGGTGATTCCGGAGTGTCTGCCGAGTGGTTCTGGCGTAGCCGGCAGGTGATTTTGCATGTCCGGCAATGTTTCCGGCGAGTCGAGCCGGTGGTTCCGGCATGTCCGGCAGGTGTATCCGGCATAACCAGCAGGTGATTCCGGAGTGTCCGGCATGTGGTTCTGGCACCTCTGAGAGGCGGTTCCGGCATGCCCGGCAGGTGATACCGTAGTGTCCGGCATTTGGTTCTGGCACCTCTGAGAGGTGGTTCCGGAATGCCTGGCATGTGATTCCGGAGTGTCTGCCGAGTGGTTCTGGCGTAGCCGGCAGTTGATTTTGGCGTGTCCACTAGGTGGTTCTGGGGAGTGGATCAGCTGGTTCCGGCATACTCGGCAGGTGGTACCGGTGTGTCCAGAACATGGTTCTGGCAAGTCTGAGAGGTGGTTCCGGCACGCCCGACAGGTGATTCCGGAGCGTCCGCCAAGTGTTTCTGGCGTACCCGGCAGGTGATTTTGGCATGTCCGACAGGTGTTTCTTGCCAGTCGAGCAGGTGGCTCAGGCATGCTCAGCTGGTGCTTCCGGCGTCTCTGGCACGTGGTTCTGGTGTGTCTGAGAGCTGGTTCTGGCATGTCCGGCAGATGATTCCGGAGTGTCCACCAAGTGGTTCTGGTATAACTGGCAGGTGATTTTGGCTTGTCAGGACGGTGGTTCCGGCTAGTTGAGCAGGTGGATCAGGCGTGCTCGCCAGGGGGTCCAGGCGGGTCTGGCAGGTGGTTTCGGTCTGTTCGGGGAGTGGTTCCGGCATCTCAGGCACATGGTTCTGGCACGTCTGAGAGGTGGTTCCGGCCGGCCAGAGAGGTGTTTCCGGAGTGTCCGCCAAGTGGTTCTGGCGTAGCTGAAAAGTGATGTTGGCGTGACCGGCAGGTGGTTCCAGCCAGCCCGGCAGGTGATTCCGGAGTGTCTGCCGTGTGGTTCTGGCATAGCTGACAGGTGATTTTGGCGTGTCCAGCAGGTGGTTCCGGGGAGCTCGGCAGGTGGTACCAGCGTGTCCGGAACATGGTTCTGGCACGTCTGAGAGATGGTTCCGTAAGGCCCGGCAGGTGATTCGGGAGTGTCCGGCATGTGGTTCTGGCACCTGTGAGAGGTGGTTCCGGCATGCCCGACAGGTGATTCCGGAGTGTCCGTCACGTGGTTCTGGCGTACCCGGCAGGTGATTTTGGCGTGTCTGGCAGGTGTTTCTTGCAAGTCGAGCATTTGGCTCAGGCATGCTCAGCAGGTGCTTCCGGCGTGTCTGGCACGTGGTTCTGGTGTGTCTGAGAGCTGGTTCTGGCATGTCCGGCCGATGATTCCGGAGTGTCCACAAAGTGGTTGTGGCATACCCGGCAGGTGATTTTAGCGTGTCAGGTAGGTGGATCCAGCGAGTCGAGTAGGTGGTTACGGCGTGCTCGGCAGGTTTTTCAGGCTGGTCTGGCAGGTGGTTTCATCTGTTCGGGGTGTGGTTCCGGCATCTCAGGCACATGGTTCTGGCACGTCTGATAGGTGGTTCCGGCCGGCCTGACTGGTGTTTCCATGGTGTCTGCCAAGTGGTTCTGGCATAGCTGGCAGGTGATGTTGGCGTGACCGGCAGGTGGTTCCAGCCAGCCCGGCAGGTGATTCTGAAGTGTTCACCAAATGGTTGTGGCGTAGCCGGAAGGTGATTTTGGCGTGTAAAGCAGGTGGTTTTGGCGAGTCGAGCAGGTGGTTCCGGCGAGCTCGGCAGGTGGTACCGGCGTTCCGGAACATGCTTCTGGCACATCTGAGAGATGGTTCCACATGCCCGGCAGGTGATTCCGGAGTGTCCGGCATGTGGTTCTGGCACCTCTGAGAGGTGGTTCCGGAGGCCCGGCAGGTGGTTCCGGAGTGTCTTCCGGGTGGTTCTGGCGTAGCTGGCAGGTGATTTTGGTGTGCTCAGCAGGTGGTTCTGGCGAGCTCAGCAGGTGGTACCAGCGTGTCCGGAACATGGTTCTGGCAAGTCTGAGAGGTGTTTCCGGAATGCACGACAGTTGATTCCGGAGTGTTCGCCAACTGGTTCTGGCGTAGCCGGCAGGTCATTTTGTTTGTCCGGCGGTGGTTCCGGCGAGTCGAGCCGGTGGTTCCGTCATGTCAGGCAGGTGATTCCGGCATCTCCAGCAGGTGTTCCGGCATGCCCGGCAGGTGATTCCGGAGTGTCCGGCATGTGGTTCTGGCACCTCTGAGAGGTGGTTCCGGCATGCCCGGAAGGTGATGCCGGACCCTCCGGCATTTGGTTCTGGCACCTCTGAGAGGTGGGTCCGGAATGCTTGGCATGTGATTCCGGAGTGTCTGCCGAGTGGTTCTGGCGTAGCCGGCAGTTGATTTTGGCTTGTCCACTAGGTGGTTCTGGGGAGTGGATCAGGTGGTTCCGGCATACTCGGCAGGTGGTACCGGCGTGTCAGGAACATGGTTCTGGCACGTCTGAAAGATGGTTCCTGCATGCCAGGCAGGTGATTCCGGAGTGTCCGGCATGTGGTTCTGTCACCTCTGAGATGTGGGTCCGCGATGCCCGGGCAGGTGGTTCCGGAGTGTCTGCCGAGTGTTTCTGGCGTAGTCGGCAGGTGATTCTGGTGTGTCCAGCAGGTTGTTCTGGGGAGTGGATCAGGTGGTTCCAGCATACTCGGCAGGTGGTTCTGGCGTGACCGGCACGAGTTTCCGGAATGTCTGAGAGGTGGTTCCGCCATGCCCGGCAGGTGATTCCGGAGTGTTACCCAAGTGGTTCTGGCATAGCCGGCAGGTGATTTTGCATATCCGGAAATGGTTCCGGCGAGTCGAGCCGGTGGTTCCGGCATGACCGGCAGGTGGTTCCGGCATGCCCGGCAGGTGATTCCGGAGTGTCCGGCATGTGGTTCTGGCACCTCTGAGAGGTGGTTCCGGCATGCCCGGCAGGTGATACCGGAGTGTTCGCCAAGTGGTTCTGGCGTAGCCGGCAGGTGATTTTGCATGTCCGGCAATGGTTCCGGCGAGTCGAGCCGGTGGTTCCGGCATGTCCGGCAGGTGGTTCCGGCATGTCCGGCAGGTGGTTCCGGCATGTCCAGCACGTGGTTCCAGCATGCCCGGCAGGTGATTCCGGAGTGTCCGGCATGTGGTTCTTGCACCTCTGAAAGGTGGTTCCGGCATGACCGGCAGGTGATACCGGAGTGTTCGCCAAGTGGTTCTGGCGTAGCCGGCAGGTCATTTTGCATGTCCGGCGGTGGTTCCGGCGAGTCAAGCCGGTGGTTCCGGCGTGTCAGGCAGGTGTTTCCGGTCTGTCCGGCAGGTGGTTCTGGCGTGTCCGGCACGAGGTTCTGGCACGTCTGAGAGTTGGTTCCGGCATGCCCGATAGGTGATTCCGGAGAGTCCGCCACGTGGTTCTGGCGTACCCGGCAGGTGATTTTGGTGTGTCTTGCATGTGTTTCTTGCAAGTCGAGCATGTGCCTCAGGCATTATCAGCAGGTGCTTCCGGCGTGTCCGGCACGTGGTTCTGGTGTGTCCGAGGGCTGGTTCTGGCATTTCTGGCAGATGATTCCGGAGTGTCCACCAAGTGGTTCTGGTAGACCTGGCAGGTGATTTTGGCGTGTCTGGAAGGTGGTTCCGGCTAGTTGAGCAGGTGGATCAGGCGTGCTCGCCAGGGGGTTCAGCCGGGTCTGGCAGTTGGTTTCGGTCTGTTCGGGGTGTGGTTCCGGCATCTCAGGCACATGGTTGTGGCCCCTCTGAGATGTGGTTCCGGTCGGCCCTACAGGTGTTTCCGGAGTGTCCACCTAGTGGTTCCGGCGTAGCTGAAAGTTGATGTTGGCGTGACCTGCAGGTGGTTCCAGCCAGCCCGGCAGGTGATTCCGAAGTGTTTACCAAATGGTTGTGGCGTAGCCGGCAGGTGATTTTGGCGTGTCCAGCAGGTGGTTTTGGCGAGTCGAGCAGGTGGTTCTGGCGTGCTCGGCAGGTGCTTCCGGTGTCATTGGCATGTGGTTCCGGCATGTCTGAGAGGTGCTTCCGTCATGCCGGCAGGTGATTCCGGAGTGTTCCCCAAGTGGTTCAGGCATAGCCGGCAGGTGATTTTGCATGTCCGGCTATGGTTCCGGCGAGTCGAGCCGGTGGTTCCGGCATGTCCGGCAGGTGGATCCGGCATATCCGGCAGGTGATACCGGAGTGTCCGGCATTTGGTTCTGGCACCTCTGAGAGGTGGTTCCGGAATGCCTGGCCTGTGATTCCGGAGTGTCTGCCGAGTGGTTCTGGCGTAGCCGGCAGTTGATTTTGGCGTGTCCACTAGGTGGTTCTGGGGAGTGGATCAGCTGGTTCCGGCATACTCGGCAGGTGGTACCGGCGTGTCCAGAACATGGTTCTGGCAAGTCTGAGAGGTGGTTCCGGCACGCCCGACAGGTGATTCCGGAGCGTCAGCCAAGTGTTTCTGGCGTACCCGGCAGGTGATTTTCGCCTGTCCGACAGGTGTATCTTGCGAGTCGAGCAGGTGGCTGAGGCATGCTCAGCTGGTGCTTCCGGCGTCTCTGGCACGTGGTTCTGGTGTGTCTGAGAGCTGGTTTGGCATCTCCGGCAGATGATTCCGGATTGTCCACCAAGTGGTTCTTGTATACCTGGCAGGTGATTTTGGCATGTCAGGAAGTTGGTTCCGGCTAGTTCAGCAGGTGGATCAGGCGTGCTCGCCAGGGGGTTCAGGAGGGTCTGGCAGGTGTCTTCGGTCTGTTCGGGGAGTGGTTCCGGCATCTCAGGCACATGGTTCTGGTACGTCTGAGAGGTGGTTCCGGCATGCCCGACAGGTGATTCCGGAGTGTTCGCCAAGTGGTTCTGGCGTAGCCAGCAGGTCATTTTGCATGTCCGGCGGTGGTTCTGGCGAGTCAAGCCGGTTGTTCCGGCGTGTCCGGCAGGTGTTTCCGGTCTGTCCGGCACGTGGTTCTGGCGTGTCCGGCACGAGGTTCTGGCACGTCTGAGAGTTGGTTCCCGCATGCCCGACAGGTGATTCCGGAGAGTCCGCCACGTGGTTCTGGCGTACCCGGCAGGTGATTTTGGCGTGTCTGGCAGGTGTTTCTTGCAAGTCGAGCATGTGGCTCAGGCATGATGAGCAGGTGCTTCCGGCGTGTCCGGCACGTGGTTCTGGTGTGTCAGAGGGCTGGTTCTGGCATCTCCGGCAGATGATTCCGGAGTGTCCACCAAGTGGTTCTGGTAGACCTGGCAGGTGCTTTTGGCGTGTCTGGAAGGTGGTTCCGGCTAGTTGAGCAGGTGGATCAGGCGTGCTCGCCAGGGGGTTCAGGCGGGTCTGGCAGGAGGTTTCGGTCTGTTCGGGGAGTGGTTCCGGCATCTCAGGCACATGGTTCTGGCACGTCTGAGAGGTGGTTCCGGCCGGCCGGAGAGGTGTTTCCGGAGTGTCCGCCAAGTGGTTCTGGAGTAGCTTAAAGGTGATGTTGGCGTGACCGGCAGGTGGTTCCAGCCAGCCCGGCAGGTGATTCCGGAGTTTCTGCCGTGTGGTTCTGGCGTAGCTGGCAGGTGATTTTGGCGTGTCCAGCAGGTGGTTCCGGCGAGCTCGGCAGGTGGTACCAGCGTGTCCGGAACATGGTTCTGGCACGTCTGAGAGATGGTTCCGTCATGCCCGGCAGGTGATTCCGGAGTTCCGGCATGTGGTTCTGGCACCTCTGAGAGGTGGTTCCGGCATGCCCATCAGGTGGTTCCGGAGTGTCTGCCGAGTGGTTCTGGCGTAGTCGGCAGGTGATTCTGGCGTGTCCAGCATGTGGTTCTGGGGACTGGATTAGGTGGTTCCGGCATACTCGGCAGGTGGTAGCGGCGTGTCCGGAACATGGTTCTGGCAAGTCTGAGAGGCGGTTCCGGCATGCCCGACAGGTGATTCCGGAGTGTTCGCCAAGTGGTTCTGGCGTAGCCGGCAGGTCATTTTGCATGTCCGGCGGTGTTTCTGGCGAGTCAAGCCGGTGGTTCCGGCGTGTCCGGCAGGTGTTTCCCGTCTGTCCGGCACGTGGTTCTGGCGTGTCCGGCACGAGGTTCTGGCATGTCTGAGAGTTGGTTCCGGCATGCCCGACAGGTGATTCCGGAGTGTGCGCCACGTGGTTCTGGCGTACCCGGCAGGTGATTTTGGCGTGTCTGGCAGGTGTTCCTTGCAAGTCGAGCATTGGCTCAGGCATGATCAGCAGGTGCTTCCGGCCTGTCCGGCCCGTGGTTCTGGTGTGTCTGAGAGCTGGTTCTTGCATGTCCGGCAGATGATTTCGGAGTGTCCACCAAGTGGTTGTGGCATACCCGGCAGGTGATTTTAGCGTGTCAGGTAGGTGGTTACGGCGAGTCGAGTAGGTGGTTCCGGCGTGCTCGGCAGGTGGTTCAGGCGGGTCTGGCAGGTGGTTTCGGTCTGTTCGGGGTGTGGTTCCGGCATCTCAGGCACATGGTTGTGGCACGTCTGATAAGTGGTTCCGGCCGGCCCGACAGGTGTTTCCATGGTGTCCACCAAGTGGTTCTGGCATAGCTGGCAGGTGATGTTGGCATGACCGGCAGGTGGTTCCAGCCAGCCCGGCAGGTGATTCCGGAGTGTCTGCCGAGTGGTTGTGGAGCCAGCCCTGCAGGTGACTCCGAAGAGTTAACCAAATGGTTGTGGCGTAGCCGGCAGGTTATTTTGGCGTGTCAGGAAGTTGGTTCCGGCTAGTTGAGCAGGTGGATCAGGCGTGCTCGCCAGGGGGTTCAGGCGGGTCTGGCAGGTGGTTTCGGTCTGTTCGGAGAGTGGTTCCGGCATCTCAGGCACATGGTTCTGGCATGTCTGAGAGGTGGTTCCGGCCGGCCGGAGAGGTGTTTCCGGAGTGTCCGCCAAGTGGTTCTGGCGTAGCTGAAAGGTGATGTTGGCGTGACCGGCCGGTGGTTCCAGCCAGCCCGGCAGGTGATTCCAAAGTGTTCAGCAAATGGTTGTGGCGTAGCCGGAAGGTGATTTTGGCGTGCCCAGCAGGTGGTTTTGGCGAGTCGAGCAGGTGGTTCTGGCGTGCTCGGCAGGTGCTTCCTGTGTCATTGGCATGCGGTTCCGGCATGTCTGAGAGGTGGTTCCGACATGCCCGGCAGGTGATACCGGACTGTTCGCCAAGTGGTTCTGGCGTAGCCGGCAGGTGATTTTCTATGTCCGGCAATGGTTCCTGCGAGTCGAGCCGGTGGTTCCGGAACGTCCGGCAGGTGGTTCCGGCATGTCCGGCAGGTGGTTCCGGCATGTCCAGCACGTGGTTCCAGCATGCCCGGCAGGTGATTCCGGAGTGTCCGGCATGTGGTTCTGGCACCTCTGAAAGGTGGTTCCGGCATGCCCGGCAGGTGATACCGGAGTGTCCGGCATTTGGTTCTGGCACCTCTGAGAGGTGGTTCCGGCATGCCCGTCAGGTGATACCGGAGTGTTCGCCAAGTGGTTCTGGCGTAGCCGGCAGGTGATTTTGCATGTCCGGCAATGGTTCCGGCGAGTCGAGCCGGTGCTTCCGGAATGTCCGGCAGGTGGTTCTGGCATGTCCGGCAGGTGGTTCCGGCAAGTCCACAACGAGGTTCCAGCAATCCCGGCAGGTGATTCCGGAGTGTCCGGCATGTGGTTCTGGCACCTCAGAGAGGTGGTTCCGGAATGCCTGGCCTGTGATTCCGGAGTGTCTGCCGAGTGGTTCTGGCCTAGCCGGCAGTTGATTTTGGCGTGTCCACTAGGTGGTTCTGTGGAGTGGATCAGCTGGTTCCGGCATACTCGGCAGGTGGTACCGGCGTGTCCAGAACATGGTTCTGGCAAGTCTGAGAGGAGGTTCCGGCACGCCCGACAGGTGATTCCGGAGCGTCTGTCAAGTGTTTCTGGCGTACCCGGCATGTGATTTTGGCATGTCCGACATGTGTATCTTGCGAGTCGAGCAGGTGGCTGAGGCATGCTCAGCTGGTGCTTCCGGAGTCTCTGGCACGTGGTTCTGGTGTGTCTGAGAGCTGGTTCTGGCATGTCCGGCAGATGATTCTGGAGTGTCCACCAAGTGGTTCTGGTATACCTGGCAGGTGAATTTGGCGTGTCAGGAAGTTGGTTCCGGCTAGTTGAGCAGGTGGATCAGGCGTGCTCGCCAGGGGGTTCAGGCGGGTCTGGCAGGTGGTTTCGGTCTGTTCGGGGAGCGGTTCCGGCATCTCAGGCACATGGTTCTGGCAAGTCTGAGAGGTGGTTGCGGCAGGCCCGACAGGTGTTTCCATGGTGTGCGCCAAGTGGTTCTGGCATAGCTGGCAGGTGATGTTGGCATGACCGGCAGGTGGTTCCAGCAAGCCCGGCAGGTGATTCCGAAGAGTTCACCATATGGTTGTGGCGTAGCCGGCAGGTGATTTAGGCGGGTCCAGCAGGTGGTTGTGGCGAGTCGAGGAGGTGGTTCTGGCGTGCTCAGCAGGTGCTTCCGGTGTCATTGGCATGTGGTTCCGGCATGTATGAGTGGTGGTTCCGGCATGACCGGCAGGTGGTTTCGGAGTGTCTGCCGAGTGGTTCTGGAGCCAGCCCGGCAGGTGATTCCGAAGAGTTCACCAAATGGTTGTGGCGTAGCCGGCAGGTGATTTTGGCGTGTCAGGAAGGTGGTTCCGGCTATTTGAGCAGATGGATCAGGCGTGCTCGCCAGGGGGTTCAGGCGGGTCTGGCAGGTGGTTTCGGTCTGTTCGGGGAGTGGTTCCGGCATCTCAGGCACATGGCTCTGGCACACCTGAGAGGTGGTTCCGGCCGGCCGGAGAGTTGTTTCTGGAGTGTCTGCCAAGTGGTTCTGGCGTAGCTGAGAGGTGATGTTGGAGTGACCGGCAGGTGATTCCAGCCAGCCCGGCAGGTGATTCCGGAGTGTCTGCCATGTGGTTCTGGCGTAGCTGGCAGGTGATTTCGGTGTGTCCAGCAGGTGGTTCCGGCGAGCTCGGCAGGTGGTACTGGCGTGTCCGGAACATGGTTCTGGCACGTCTGAGAGATGGTTCCTGCATGCCCGACAGGTGATTCTGGAGTGTCCGGCATGTGGTTCTGGCACCTCTGAGAGGTGGTTCCGGCATGCCCTACAGGTGATTCCGGAGTGTTCGCCAAGTGGTTCTGGCATAGCCGGCAGGTGATTTTGCATGGCCGGCAATGGTTCCGGGGAGTCGAGCCGGTGGTTCCGGCATGTCCGGCAGGTGGTTCCGGCATGCCCGGCAGGTGATTCCGCAGTCTCCGGCATTTGGTTCTGGCAGCTCTGAGAGGTGGTTCCGGCATGCCCGACAGGTGATTCCGGAGTGTTCGCCAAGTGGTTCTGGCGTAGCCGGCAGGTGATTTTGCATGTCCGGCAATGGTTCCGGCGACTCGAGCCGGTGGTTCCGGCGTAGCCGGCAGTTGATTTTGGCGGTCCACTAGGTGGTTCTGGGGAGTGGATCAGCTGGTTCCGGCATACTCGGCAGGTGGTACCGGCGTGTCCAGAACATGGTTATGGCAAGTCTGAAAGGTGGATCCGGCACTCCCGACAGGTGATTCCGGAGCGTCCGCCAAGTCTTTCTGGCGTACCCGGCAGGTGATTTTGGCATGTCCGACAGGTGTATCTTGCGAGTCGAGCAGGTGGCTCAGGCATGCTCAGCCGGTGCTTCCGGCGTCTCTGGCACTTGGTTCTGGTGTGTCTGAGAGCTGGTTCTGGCATGTCCGGCAAATGATTCCGGAGTGTCCACCAAGTGGTTCTGGTAGGCCTGGCAGGTGATTTTGGCGTGTCAGGAAGTTGGTTCCGGCTAGTTGAGAAGGTGGATCAGGCGTGCTCGCCAGGGGGTTCAGGCGGGTCTGGCAGGTGGTTTCGGTGTGTTCGGGAAGTGGTTCCGGCATCTCAGGCACATGTTTCTGGCACGTCTGAGAGGTGGTTGCGGCCGGTCCGACAGGTGTTTCCATGGTGTCCGCCAAGTGGTTCTGGCATAGCTGGCAGGTGATGTTGGCGTGACCGACAGGTGTTTCCAGAAAGCCCGGCAGGTGATTCCGAAGAGTTCACCAAATGGTTGTGGCCTAGCCGGCAGGTGATTTCGGCGTGTCCAGCAGGTGGTTTTGGCGACTCAAGCACGTCGTTCTGGCGTGCTCGGCAGGTGCTTTCGGTGTCATTGGCATGTTGTTCCGGCATGTCTGAGAGGTGGTTCCGCCATGCCCAGCAGGTGATTTCGGAGTGTTCGCCAAGTGGTTCTGGCGTAGCCGGGAGGTGATTTTGTATGTCCGGCAATGGTTGCGGCGAGTCGAGCCGGTGGTTCCGGCATGTCCAGCAGGTGTTTCTGGGGAGTGGCTCAGCTGGTTCCGGCATGCCCTGCAGGTGATTCCGGAGTGTCCGGCATGTGATTCTGGCACCTCTGAGAGGTTGTTCTGGCATGCCCGGCAGGTGATACCGGAGTGTCCAGCATTTGGTTCTGGCACCTCTGAGAGGTGGTTCCGGGATGCCTGGCATGTGATTCCGGAGTGTCTGCCGAGTGGTTCTGGCGTGTCCAGCAGGTGTTTCCGGTCTTTCCGGCAGGTGGTTCTGGCGTGTCCGCCACGAGGTTCTGGCACGTCTGAGAGTTGGTTCCGGCATGCACGACAGTTGATTCCGGAGTGTCCGCCACGTGGTTCTGGCGTAGCTGAAAGGTGATGTTGGCGTGACCGGCAGGTGGTTCCAGCCAGCCCTACAGGTGATTCTGAAGTGTCTGCCGTGTGGTTCTGGCGTAGCTCTCAGGTGATTTTTGCATGTCCAGCAGGTGGTTCCGGCGAGCTCGGCAGGTTGTACCAGCTTGTCCGGAACATGGTTCTGGCACGTATGAGAAATGGTTCCGTCATGCCCGGCAGGTGATTCCGGAGTGTCCGGCATTTGGTTCTGGCACCTCTGAGAGGTGGTTCCGGCATGCCCGGCAGGTGGTTCCGGAGTGTCTGCCGAGTGGTTCTGGCGTAGCCGGCAGGTGATTTTGGCGTGTGCAGCAGGTGGTTTTGGCGAGTCGAGCAGGTGGTTCCGCCATGCCCGGCAGGTGATTCCGGAGTGTTCGCCAAGTGGTTCTGGCGTAGACGGCAGGTGATTTTGCATGTCCGGCAATGGTTCCGGCGAGTCGAGCCGGTGGTTCCGGCGTATCCGGCAGTTGGTTCCGGAATGCCCGGCAGGTGATTCTGGAGTGTCCACCAAGTGGTTGTGGCATACCCAGCAGGTGATTTTAGCGTGTCAGGTAGGTGGTTCCGGCGAGTCGAGTAGTTGGTTCCGGCGTGCTCGGTAGGTGGTCCAGGCGGGTCTGGCAGGTGATTTCGGTCTGTTCGGGGTGTGGTTCCGGCATCTCAGGCACATGGTTCTGGCACGTCTGATAGGTGGTTCCGGCCGGCCCGACAGGTGTTTCCATGGTGTCCGCCAAGTGGTTCTGGCATAGCTGGCAGGTGATGTTGGCGTGACCGGCAGGTGGTTCCAGTCAGCCCGGCAGGTGATTCCGAAGAGTTCACCAAATGGTTGTGGCGTAGCCGGCAGGTGATTTTGGCGTGTGCAGCAGGTGTTTAAGGTCTGCCCGGCAGGTGGTTCTGGTGTGACCGGCACGAGGTTCTGGCACGTCTGAGAGTTGGTTCCGGCACGCCCGACAGCTGATTCCGGAGTGTCCACCACGTGGTTCTGGCGTACCCGGCAGGTGATTTTGGCGTGTCTGGCAGGTGTTTCTTGCAAGTCGAGCATTTGGCTCAGGCATGCTCAGCAGGTGCTTCCGGCGTGTCTGGCACGTGGTTCTGGTGTGTCTGAGAGCTGGTTCTGGCATGTCCGGCAGATGATTCCGGAGTGTCCAGCAAGTGGTTGTGGCATACCCGGCAGGTGATTTTAGCGTGTCAGGTAGGTGGTTCCAGCGAGTCGAGTAGGTGGTTCCGGCGTGCTCGGCAGGTGGTTCAGGCGGGTATGGCAGGTGGTTCCGGCATGTCCGGCAGGTGGTTCCGGCATGTCCAGCACGTGGTTCCAGCATGCCCGGCAGGTTATTCCGGAGTGTCCAGCATGTGGTTCTGGCACCTCTGAGAGGTGGTTCCGGCCTGCCCCGCAGGTGATACCGGAGTGTCCGGCATTTGGTTCTGGCACCTCTGAGAGGTGGTTCCGGAATGCCTGGCATGTGATTCCGGAGTGTCTGCCGAGTGGTTCTGGCGTAGCCGGCAGTTGATTTTGGCGTGTCCACTAGGTGGTTCTGGGGAGTGGATCAGCTGGTTCTGGCATACTCGGCAGGTGGTACCGGCGTGTCCAGAACATGGTTCTGGCAAGTCTGAGAGGTGGTTCCGGCACGCCCGACAGGTTACTCCGGAGCGTCCGCCAAGTGTTTCTGGCGTACCCCGCAGGTGATTTTCACCTGTCCGACAGGTGTATCTTGCGAGTCGAGCAGGTGGCTGAGGCATGCTCAGCAGGTGCTTCCGGCGTCTCTGGCACGTGGTTCTGGTGTGTCTGAGAGCTGGTTCTGGCATGTCCGGCAGATGATTCCGGAGTGTCCACCAAGTGGTTCTTGTATACCTGGCAGGTGATTTTGGCGTGTCAGGATTGTCGTTACGGCTAGTTGAGCAGGTGGATCAGCCGTGCTCGCCAGGGGGTCCAGGCGGGTCTGGCAGGTGGTTTCTGTCTGTTCGGGGAGTGGTTCCAGCATCTCAGGCTCATGGTTCTGGCACGTCTGAGAGGTGGTTCCGGCCGGCCCGACAGGTGTTTCCATGGTGTCCGCCAAGTGGTTCTGGCATAGCTGGCAGGTGATGTTGGCGTGACCGGCAGGTGGTTCCAGCAAGCCCGGCAGGTGATTCCGAAGAGTTCACCAAATGTTTGTGGCGTAGCCGGCAGGTGATTTTGGCGTGTCCAGCAGGTGGTTTTGGCGAGTTGTGCAGGTGGTTCTGGCGTGCTCGGCAGGTGCTTCCGGTGTCATTGGCATGTGGTTCCGGCATGTCTGAGAGGTGGTTTCGGCATGCCCGGCAGGTGGTTCCGGAGAGTCTGCCGAGTGGTTCTGGAGCCAGCCCGGCAGGGGATTCCGAAGAGTTCATCAAATGCTTGTGGCGTAGCTGGCAGGTGATTTTGGCGTGTCAGGAAGGTGGTTCCGGATAGTTGAGCAGGTGGATCAGGCGTGCTCGCCAGGGGGTTCAGGCGGGTCTGGCAGGTGGTTTCGGTCTGTTCGGGGAGTGGTTCCGGCATCTCAGGCACATCGTTCTGGCACGTCTCAGAGGTGGTTCCGGCCGGCCCGACAGGTGTTTCCGGAGTGTCCGCCAAGTGGTTCTGGCGTAGCTGAAAGGTGATGTTGGCGTGACCGGCAGGTGGTTCCAGCCAGCCCGCAGGTGATACCGGAGTGTCTGCCGAGTGGTTCTGGCGTAGCCGGCAGGTGATTTTGGCGTGTCCAGCAGGTGGTTCCGGCGAGCTCGGCAGGTGGTACCGGCGTGTCCGGAACATGGTTCTGGCACGTCTGAGAGATGGTTCCGGCATGCCCGGCAGGTGATTCCGGAGTGTCCGGCATGTGGTTCTGGCACCTCTGAGATTTGGTTCCGGCATGCCCGGCAGGTGATACCGGAGTGTCCGGCATTTGGTTCTGGCACCTCTGAGAGGTGGTTCCGGAATGCCTGGCATGTGATTCCGGAGTGTCTGCCGAGTGGTTCTGGCGTAGCCGGCAGTTGATTTTGGCGTGTCCACTAGGTGGTTCTAGGGAGTGGATCAGCTGGTTCCGGCATACTCGGCAGGTGGTACCGGCCTGTCCAGAACATGGTTCTGGCAAGTCTGAGAGGTGGTTCCGGCACGCCCGACAGGTGATTCCGGAGCGTCCGCCCAGTGTTTCTGGCGTACTCGGCAGGTGATTTTGGCATGTCCGACAGGTGTATCTTGCGAGTCGAGCACGTGGCTCAGGCATGCTCAGCTGGTGCTTCCGGTGTCTCTGGCACGTGGTTCTGGTTTGTCTGAGAGCTGGTTCTGGCATCTCCGCCAGATGATTCCGGAGTGTCCACCAAGTGGTTCTGGTATACCTGGCAGGTGATTTTGGCGTGTCAGGAAGTTGGTTCCGGCTAGTTGAGCAGGTGGATCAGGCGTGCTCGCCAGGGGGTTCAGGCGGGTCTGGCAGGTGGTTTCGGTCTGTTCGGCGAGTGGTTCCGGCATCTCAGGCTCATGGTTCTGGCACGTCTGAGAGCTGCTTCCGGCCGGCCGGAGAGGTGTTTCCTGAGTGTCCGCCAAGTGTTTCTGGCGTAGCTGAAAGGTGATGTTGGCGTGACCGGCAGGTGATTCCAGGCAGCCCGGCAGGTGATTCCTGAGTTTCTGCCGTGTGGTTCAGGCGTAGCTGGCAGGTGATTTTGGCGTGTCCAGCAGGTGGTTCGGGCGAGCTCAGCAGGTGGTACCAGCGTGTCCGGAACATGGTTCTGGCACGTCTGAGAGATGGTTCTGGCATGCCAGGCAGGCGATTCCGGAGAGTCCGGCATGTGGTTCTGGCACCTCTGAGAGGTGGTTCCGGCATGCCCGGCAGGTGATTCCGGAGTGTCCAGCATGTGGTTCTGGCACCTCTGAGAGGTGGTTCCGGCATGCCCGGCAGGTGATACCGGAGTGTCCGACATTTGGCTCTGGCACTTCTGAGAGGTGGTTCCGGAATGCCTGGCCTGTGATTCCGGAGTGTCTGCCGAGTGGTTCTGGCATAGCCGGCAGTTGATTTTGGCGTGTCCACTAGGTGGTTCTGGGGAGTGGATCAGCTGGTTCCGGCATACTCGGCAGGTGGTACCGGCGTGTCCAGAACATGGTTCTGGCAAGTCTGAGAGGTGGTTCCGGCACGCCCGACAGGTGATTCCGGAGCGTCCGCCAAGTGTTTCTGGCGTACTCGGCAGGTGATTTTCGCGTGTCTGACAGGTGTATCTTGCGAGTCGAGCAGGTGGCTGAGGCATGCTCAGCAGGTGCTTCCGGCGTCTCTGGCACGTGTTTCTGGTGTGTCTGAGAGCTGGTTCTGGCATCTCTGGCAGATGATTCCGGAGCGTCCACCAAGTGGTTGTTGTATACCTGGCAGGTGATTTTGGCGTGTCAGGAAGTTGGTTCCGGCTAGTTGAGCAGGTGGATCAGGCGTGCTCGCCAGGGGTTTCAGGCGGGTCTGGCAGGTGGTTTTGGTCTGTTCGTGGAGTGGTTCCGGCATCTCAGGCTCATGGTTCTGGCACGTCTGAGAGGTGGTTCTGGCCGGCCCGACAGGTTTTTCCATGGTGTCCGCCAAGTGGTTCTGGCATAGCTGGCAGGTGATGTTGGCATGACCAGCAGGTGGTTCCAGCCAGCCCGGCAGGTGATTCCGAAGTGTTCACCAAATGGTTGTGCCGTAGCCGGAATGTGATTTTGGCGTGTCCAGCAGGTGGTTTTGGCGAGTCGAGCAGGTGGTTCTGGAGTGCTCGGCAGGTGCTTCCGGTGTCATTGGCATGTGGTTCCGGCATGTCTGAGAGGTGGTTCCGCCATGCCCGGCAGGTGATTCCGGAGTGTTCGCCAAGTGGTTCTGGCGTAGCTGGCAGGTGATTTTGCATGTCCGGCAATGGTTCCGGCGAGTCGAGCCTGTGGTTCCGGCATGTCTGGCAAGTGGATCCGGCATTACCGGCAGGTGATTCCGGAGTGTCCGGCATGTGGTTCTGGCACCTCTGAGAGGTGGTTCCGGCATGCCCGGCAGGTGATACCAGAGTGTCTGGCATTTGGTTCTGGCACATCTGAGAGGTGGTTCCGGAATGCCTGGCATGTGATTCCGGAGTGTCTGCCGAGTGGTTCTGGAGTAGCCGGCACGTGATTTTGGCATGTCCAGCAGGTGGTTCCAGCGAGCTCGGCAGGTGGTTCCGGCATGTCCGGAACA
Source organism: Equus przewalskii (assembly GCF_037783145.1). Taxonomy (NCBI): domain Eukaryota; kingdom Metazoa; phylum Chordata; class Mammalia; order Perissodactyla; family Equidae; genus Equus; species Equus przewalskii. Next base: position 88,524 of record NW_027228049.1, read on the forward strand.
TGGTTCTTGCACGTCTGAGAGATGGTTCCGGCATGCCCGGCAGGTGATTCCGAAGTGTTCACCAAATTGTTGTGGCGTAGCCGGAAGGTGATTTTGGCGTGTCCAGCACGTGGTTTTGGCGAGTCGAGCAGGTGGTTCTGGCGTGCTCGGCAGGTGCTTCCGGTGTCATTGGCATGTGGTTCCGGCATGTCTGAGAGGTGGTTCCGGCATGCCGCGCAGGTGGTTCCGGAGTGTCTGCCGAGTGGTTCTGGAGGCAGCCCGGCAGGTGATTCCGGAGTGTCCGGCATGTGGTTCTGGCACCTCTGAGAGGTGGTTCCGGCATGCCCGGCAGGTGATTCTGGAGTGTCCGGCATGTGGTTCTGGCACGTATGAGAGGTGGTTCCGGCATGCCCGACAGGTGATTCCGGAGTGTTCGCCAAGTGGTTCTGGCTTAGCCGGCAGGTCATTTTGCATGTCCAGCGGTGGTTCCGGCAAGTCGAGCCGGTGGTTCCAGCGTGTCCGGCAGGTGTTTCCGGTCTTTCCGGCAGGTGGTTCTGGCGTGACCGGCACGAGGTTCTGGCACGTCTGAGAGTTGGTTCCGGCATGCCCGACAGGTGATTCCGGAGTGTCCGCCACATGGTTCTGGCGTACCCGGCAGGTGATTTTGGCGTATCTGTCAGGTGTTTCTTGCAAGTCGAGCATTTGGCTCAGGCATGCTCAGCAGGTGCTTCCGGCGAGTCTGGCACGTGGTTCTGCTGTGTCTGAGAGCTGGTTCTGGCATGTCCGGCAGATGATTCCGGAGTGTCCACCAAGCGGTTGTGGCATACCCGGCAGGTGATTTTAGCGTGTCAGGTAGGTGGTTCGAGCGAGTCGAGTAGGTGGTTCCGGCGTGCTCGGCAGGTGGTTCAGGCGGGTCTGGCAGGTGGTTTCGGTCTGTTCGGGGTGTGGTTCCGGCATCTCAGGCACATGGTTCTGGCACGTCTGATAGGTGGTTCCGGCCGGCCCGACAGGTGTTTCCATGTTGTACGCCAAGTGGTTCTGGCATAGATGGCAGGTGATGTTGGCGTGACCGGCAGGTGGTTCCAGCCAGCCCGGCAGGTGATTCCGAAGTGTTCACCAAATGGTTGTGGCGTAGCCGGCAGGTGATTTTGGCGTGTCCAGCATGTGGTTTTGGTGAGTCGAGCAGTTGGTTTTGGCTTGCTCGGCAGCTGCTTCCGGTGTCATTGGCATGTGGTTCCGGCATGTGTGAGAGGTGGTTTCGGCATGCCCGGCTGGTGGTTCCGAAGAGTTCACCAAATGGTTGTGGCATAGCCAGCAGTTGATTTTGGCATGTCAGGAAGGTGGTTCCGGCTAGTTGAGCAGGTGGATCAGGCGTGCTCGCCAGGTGGTTCAGGCGGGTATGGCAGGTGGTTTCGGTCTGTTCGGGGAGTGGTTCCGGCATCTCAGGCACATGGTTCTGGCACGTCTGAGAGGTGGTTCCGGCCGGCCGCAGAGGTCTTTCCGGAGTGTCCGCCAAATGGTTCTGGCATAGCTGAAAGGTGATTTTGGCATGACCAGCAGGTGGTTCCATCCAGCCCGGCAGGTGATTCTGGAGTGTCCGGCATGTGGTTCTGGCACCTCTGAGAGGTGGTTCCGGCATGCCTGGCAGGTGGTTCCGGAGTGTCTGCCGAGTGGTTCTGGCGTAGTCGGTAGGTGATTCTGGCGTTTCAAGCTGGTGGTTGTGGGCTGTGGATCAGGTGGTTCCGGCATACTCTGCAGGTGGTACCGGCGTGTCCGGAACTTGGTTCTGGCAAGTCTGAGAGGCGGTTCCGGCATGCCCCACAGGTGATTCCGGAGTGTTCGCCAAGTGGTTCTGGCATAGCCGGCAGGTCATTTTGCATGTCCGGCGGTCGTTCCGGCGAGTCGAGCCGGTGGTACCGGCGTTTCCGGCAGGTGGTTCTGGCGTGACCTGCACGAGGTTCTGGCACGTCTGAGAGTTGGTTCCGGCATGCCCGACACGTGATTCCGGAGTGTCTGCCACGTGGTTCTGGCGTACCCGGCAGGTGATTTTGGCGTGTCTGGCAGGTGTCTCTTGCAAGTCGAGCATTTGGCTCAGACATGCTCAGCAGGTGCTTCCGGCGTGTCTGGCACGTGGTTCTGGTGTGTCTGAGAGCTGGTTCTGGCATGTCCGGCAGATGATTCCGGAGTGTCCAGCAAGTGATTGCGGCATACCCGACAGGTGATTTTAGCGTGTCAGGTAGGTGGTTCCAGCGAGTCGACTAGGTGGTTCCGGCGTGCTCGGCAGGTGGTTCAGGCGGGTCTGGCAGGTGGTTTCGGTCTGTTCGGGGTGTGGTTCCGGCATCTCAGGCACATGGTTCCTGGCACGTCTGATAGGTGGTTCCGGCCGGCCCGACAGGTGTTTCCATGGTGTCCACCAAGTGGTTCTGGCATAGCCGGCAGGTTATGTTGTCATGACCCGCAGGTGGTTCCAGCCAGCCCGGCAGGTGATTCCGGAGTGTTCACCAAATGGTTGTGGCGTAGCCGGAAGGTTATTTTGACGTGTCAGGAAGTGGTTTTGGCGAGTTGAGCAGGTGGATCAGGCGTGCTCGCCAGGGGGGGCGGCAGGTGGTTTCGGTGTCGGAGAGTGGTTCCGGCATCTCGGCACATGGTTCTGGCACGTCTGAGAGGTGGTTCCGGCTGCCCGGAGAGGGTTACCGGAGTGTTCGCCAAGTGGTTCTGGCGTAGCCGGCAGGTGATTTTGCATGACCGGCAATGGTTCCAGCGAGTCGAGCAGGTGATTCCGGCATGTCCGGCAGGTGGTTCCGGCGAGTCGGGCAGGTGGTTCCGGCGTGCTCGGCAGGTGATTCCGGATGTCTGGCATGTGGTTCTGGCACGTCTGAGAGGTGGTTCCGACATGCCTGGCATGTGATTCCGGAGTGTTCGCCGAGTGGTTCTGGCGTAGCCGGAAGGTGATTTTGGCGTGTCCAGCAGGTGGTTCCGGTGAGCTCGGCAGGTGGTTCCGGCGTGTCCGCCGAGTGGTTCTGGCGTAGTCGGCAGGTGATTCTGGAGTGTCCGGCAGGTGGTTCTGGAAGTTGATCAGGTGGTTCCGGCATGCTCGGCAGGTGATACTGGAGTGTCCGGAACATGGTTCTGGCACGTCTGAGAGGTGGTTCCGGCATGCCCGACAGGTGATTCCGGAGTGTTCGCCAAGTGGTTCTGGCGTAGCCGGCAGGTGATTTTGCATGTCCGGCAATGGTTCTGGCGAGTCGAGCCGGTGGTTCGTGGCGTGTCCGGCAGGTGGTTCTGGCGTGCTGGCACGAGGTTCTGGCACGTCTGAGAGGTGGTTCCGGCATGCCAGACAGGTGATTCCAGAGTGTCCGCCACGTGGTTCTGGTGTACCCGGCAAGTGATTTTGGCGTGTCTCGCAGGTGTTTCTTGCAAGTCGAGCATTTGGCTCAGGCATGCTCAGCACGTGCTTCCGGCATGTCTGGCACGTGGTTCTGGTGTGTCTGAGAGCTGGTTCCGGCACGCCCGACAGGTGATTCCGGAGCGTCCGCCAAGTGTTTCTGGCGTACCCGGCAGGTGATTTTGGCATGTCCGACATGTGTTTCTTGCGAGTCGAGCAGGTGGCTCAGGCATGCTCAGCTGGTGCTTCCGGCGTCTCTGGCACGTGGTTCTGGTGTGTCTGAGAGCTGGTTCTGGCATGTCCGGCAGATGATTCTGGAGTGTCCACCAAGTGGTTCTGGTATACCTGGCAGGTGATTTGGCGTGTCAGGAAGGTGGTTCCGGCTAGTTGAGCAGGTGGATCAGGCGTGCTCGCCAAGGGGTTCAGGCGGGTCTGGCAGGTGGTTTCGGTCTGTTCGGGGAGTGGTTCCAGCATCTCAGGCACATGGTTCTGGCACGTCAGAGAGGTGGTTCCAGCAAGCCCGTCAGGTGATTCCGGGTGTCTGCCGAGTGGTTCTGGCGTAGCCGGAAGGTGATTTTGGCATGTCCAGCAGGTGGTTCCGGCGAGCTCGGCAGGTGGTTCCGGAGTGTCTACCGATGGTTCTGGCGTAGTCGGCAGGTGATTTGGCGTGTCCAGCAGGTGGTTGTGGGAGTGAATCAGGTGGTTCCGGCATACTCTGCAGGTGGTACTGGCGTGTCGGAACATGGTTCTGGCAAGTCTGAGAGGTGGTTCCGGCATGACCGACAGGTGATTTCGGAGTGTCCGCCAAGTGGTTCTGGCGTAGCCGGCAGGTGATTTTGCATGTCCGGCAATGGTTCCGGCGAGTCGAGCCGGTCTTTCCGGAATGTCCGGCAGGTGGTTCCGGCATGTCCGGCAGGTGGTTCCGGCATGTCCAGCACGTGGTTCCAGCATGCCCGGCAGGTGATTCCGGAGTGTCCGGCATGTGGTTCTGGCACCTCTGAGAGGTGGTTCCGCCATGCCCGGCAGGTGATACCGGAGTGTCCGGTATTTGGTTCTGGCACCTCTGAGAGGTGGTTCCGGAATGCCTGCCATGTGATTCCGGAGTGTCTGCCGAGTGGTTCTGGCGTAGCCGGCAGTTGATTTTGGCGTGTCCACTAGGTGGTTCTGGGAAGTGGATCAGCTGGTTCCGGCATACTCGGCAGGTGGTACCGGCGTGTCTAGAACATGGTTCTGGCAAGTCTGAGAGGAGGTTCCGGCACGCCCGACAGGTGATTCCGGAGCTTCCGGCAAGTGTTTCTGGCGTACCTGGCAGGTGATTTTGGCATGTCCGACAGGTGTATCTTGCGAGTCGAGCAGGTGGTTCTGGCGTGCTCGGCAGGTGCTTCCGGTGTCATTGGCATGTGGTTCCGGCATGTCTGAGAGGTGGTTCCGCCATGCCCGGCAGGTGATTCCTGAGTGTTCGCCAAGTGGTTCTGGCGTAGCCGGCAGGTGATTTTGCATGTCCGGCAATGGTTCCGGCGAGTCGAGCCGGTGGTTCCGGCATGTCCGGCAGGTGGTTCCGGCATGCCAGGTAGGTGATTCCGGAGTGTCCGGCATGTGGTTCTGGCACCTCTGAGAGGTGGTTCCGGCATGCCCGGCAGGTGATACCGGAGTGTCCGACATTTGGTTCTGGCACTTCTGAGAGGTGGTTCCGGAATGCCTGGCCTGTGATTCCGGAGTGTCTGCCGAGTGGTTCTGGCGTAGCCGGCAGTTGATTTTGGCGTGTCCACTAGGTGGTTCTGGGGAGTGGATCAGCTGGTTCCGGCATACTCGGCAGGTGGTACCGGTGTGTCCAGAACATGGTTCTGGCAAGTCTGAGAGGTGGTTCCGGCACGCCCGACAGGTGATTCCGGAGCGTCCGCCAAGTGTTTCTGGCGTACTCGGCAGGTGATTTTCGCGTGTCTGACAGGTGTATCTTGCGAGTCGAACAGGTGGCTGAGGCATGCTCAGCAGGTGCTTCCGGCGTCTCTGGCACGTGTTTCTGGTGTGTCTGAGAGCTGGTTCTGGCATCTCCGGCAGATGATTCCGGAGCGTCCACCAAGTGGTTGTTGTATACCTGGCAGGTGATTTTGGCGTGTCAGGAAGTTGGTTCCGGCTAGTTGAGCAGGTGGATCAGGCGTGCTCGCCAGGGGTTTCAGGCGGGTCTGGCAGGTGGTTTTCGTCTGTTCGTGGAGTGGTTCCGGCATCTCAGGCTCATGGTTCTGGCACGTCTGAGAGGTGGTTCTGGCCGGCCCGACAGGTTTTTCCATGGTGTCCGCCAAGTGGTTCTGGCATAGCTGGCAGGTGATGTTGGCATGACCAGCAGGTGGTTCCAGCCAGCCCGGCAGGTGATTCCGAAGTGTTCACCAAATGGTTGTGCCGTAGCCGGAATGTGATTTTGGCGTGTCCAGCAGGTGGTTTTGGCGAGTCGAGCAGGTGGTTCTGGAGTGCTCGGCAGGTGCTTCCGGTGTCATTGGCATGTGGTTCCGGCATGTCTGAGAGGTGTTTCCTCCATGCCCGGCAGGTGATTCCGGAGTGTTTGCCAAGTGGTTCTGGCGTAGCCGGCAGGTGATTTTGCATGTCCGGCAATGGTTCCGGCGAGTCGAGCCTGTGGTTCCGGCATGTCTGGCAAGTGGATCCGGCATTACCGGCAGGTGATTCCGGAGTGTCCGGCATGTGGTTCTGGCACCTCTGAGAGGTGGTTCCGGCATGCCCGGCAGGTGATACCAGAGTGTCTGGCATTTGGTTCTGGCACATCTGAGAGGTGGTTCCGGAATGCCTGGCATGTGATTCCGGAGTGTCTGCCGAGTGGTTCTGGAGTAGCCGGCACGTGATTTTGGCATGTCCAGCAGGTGGTTCCAGCGAGCTCGGCAGGTGGTTCCGGCATGTCCGGAACATGGTTCTTGCACGTCTGAGAGATGGTTCCGGCATGCCCGGCAGGTGATTCCGAAGTGTTCACCAAATTGTTGTGGCGTAGCCGGAAGTTGATTTTGGCGTGTCCAGCACGTGGTTTTGGCGAGTCGAGCAGGTGGTTCTGGCGTGCTCGGCAGGTGCTTCCGGTGTCATTGGCATGTGGTTCCGGCATGTCTGAGAGGTGGTTCCGGCATGCCGCGCAGGTGGTTCCGGAGTGTCTGCCGAGTGGTTCTGGAGGCAGCCCGGCAGGTGATTCCGGAGTGTCCGGCATGTGGTTCTGGCACGTATGAGAGGTGGTTCCGGCATGTCCGACAGGTGATTCCGGAGTGTTCGCCAAGTGGTTCTGGCTTAGCCGGCAGGTCATTTTGCATGTCCAGCGGTGGTTCCGGCAAGTCGAGCCGGTGGTTCCAGCGTGTCCGGCAGGTGTTTCCGGTCTTTCCGGCAGGTGGTTCTGGCGTGACCGGCACGAGGTTCTGGCACGTCTGAGAGTTGGTTCCGGCATGCCCGACAGGTGATTCCGGAGTGTCCGCCACATGGTTCTGGCGTACCCGGCAGGTGATTTTGGCGTATCTGTCAGGTGTTTCTTGCAAGTCGAGCATTTGGCTCAGGCATGCTCAGCAGGTGCTTCCGGCGAGTCTGGCACGTGGTTCTGCTGTGTCTGAGAGCTGGTTCTGGCATGTCCGGCAGATGATTCCGGAGTGTCCACCAAGCGGTTGTGGCATACCCGGCAGGTGATTTTAGCGTGTCAGGTAGGTGGTTCGAGCGAGTCGAGTAGGTGGTTCCGGCGTGCTCGGCAGGTGGTTCAGGCGGGTCTGGCAGGTGGTTTCGGTCTGTTCGGGGTGTGGTTCCGGCATCTCAGGCACATGGTTCTGGCACGTCTGATAGGTGGTTCCGGCCGGCCCGACAGGTGTTTCCATGTTGTACGCCAAGTGGTTCTGGCATAGATGGCAGGTGATGTTGGCGTGACCGGCAGGTGGTTCCAGCCAGCCCGGCAGGTGATTCCGAAGTGTTCACCAAATGGTTGTGGCGTAGCCGGAAGGTGATTTTGACGTGTCCAGCAGGTGGTTTTGGCGAGTCGAGCAGGTGGTTCTGGCGTGCTCGGCAGGTGCTTCCGGTGTCATTGGCATGTGGTTCTGGCACCTCTGAGAGGTGGTTCCGGCATGCCCGGAGGGGATACCGGAGTGTTCGCCAAGTGGTTCTGGCGTAGCCGGCAGGTGATTTTGCATGTCCGGCAATGGTTCCGGCGAGTCGAGCCGGTGGTTCCGGAATGTCCGGCAGGTGGTTCCGGCATGTCCGGCTGGTGGTTCCGGCATGCCCGGCAGGTGATTCCGGAATGTCCGGCATGTGGTTCTGGCACCTCTGAGAGGTGGTTCCGGAATGCCTGGCATGTGATTCCGGAGTGTCTGCCGAGTGGTTCTGGCGTAGCCGGAAGGTGATTTTGGCGTGTCCAGCAGGTGGTTCCGGTGAGCTCGGCAGGTGGTTCCGGCGTGTCTGCCGAGTGGTTCTGGCGTAGTCGGCAGGTGATTCTGGCGTGTCCAGCAGGTGGTTCTGAGGAGTGGATCAGGTGGTTCCGGCATACTCTGCAGGTGGTACTGGCGTGTCCGGAACATGGTTCTGGCAAGTCTGAGAGGTGGTTCCGGCATGCCCGACAGGTGATTCCGGAGTGTTCGCCAAGTGGTTCTGGCGTAGCCGGCAGGTCATTTTGCATGTCCGGCGGTGGTTCTGGCGAGTCGAGCCGGTGGTTCTGGCGTGTCCGGCAGGTGGTTCTGGCGTGACTGGCACGACGTTCTGGCACGTCTGAGAGTTGGTTCCGGCATGCCCGACAGGTGATTCCAGAGTGTCCGCCACGTGGTTCTGGTGTACCCGGCAAGTGATTTTGGCGTGTCTCGCAGGTGTTTCTTGCAAGTCGAGCATTTGGCTCAGGCATGCTCAGCACGTGCTTCCGGCATGTCTGGCACGTGGTTCTGGTGTGTCTGAGAGCTGGTTCCGGCACGCCCGACAAGTGATTCCGGAGCGTCCGCCAAGTGTTTCTGGCGTACCCGGCAGGTGATTTTGGCATGTCCGACAGGTGTTTCTTGAGAGTCGAGCAGGTGGCTCAGGCATGCTCAGCTGGTGCTTCCGGCGTCTCTGGCACGTGGTTCTGGTGTGTCTGAGAGCTGGTTCTGGCATGTCCGGCAGATGATTCCGGAGTGTCCACCAAGTGGTTCTGGTATACCTGGCAGGTGATTTGGCGTGTCAGGAAGGTGGTTCCGGCTAGTTGAGCAGGTGGATCAGGCGTGCTCGCCAAGGGGTTCAGGCGGGTCTGGCAGGTGGTTTCGGTCTGTTCGGGGAGTGGTTCCAGCATCTCAGGCACATGGTTCTGGCACGTCAGAGAGGTGGTTCCAGCAAGCCCGTCAGGTGATTCCGGAGTGTCTGCCGAGTGGTTCTGGCGTAGCCGGAAGGTGATTTTGGCGTGTCCAGCAGGTGGTTCCGGCGAGCTCGGCAGGTGGTTCCGGCGTGTCTGCCGAGTGGTTCTGGCGTAGTCGGCAGGTGATTCTGGCGTGTCCAGCAGGTGGTTCTGAGGAGTGAATCAGGTGGTTCCGGCATACTCTGCAGGTGGTACTGGCGTGTCCGGAACATGGTTCTGGCAAGTCTGAGAGGTGGTTCCGGCATGCCCGACAGGTGATTCCGGAGTGTCCGCCAAGTGGTTCTGGCGTAGCCGGCAGGTGATTTTGCATGTCCGGCAATGGTTCCGGCGAGTCGAGCCGGTCTTTCCGGAATGTCCGGCAGGTGGTTCCGGCATGTCCGGCAGGTGGTTCCGGCATGTCCAGCACGTGGTTCCAGCATGCCCGGCAGGTGATTCCGGAGTGTCCGGCATGTGGTTCTGGCACCTCTGAGAGGTGGTTCCGCCATGCCCGGCAGGTGATACCGGAGTGTAAGGTATTTGGTTCTGGCACCTCTGAGAGGTGGTTCCGGAATGCCTGCCATGTGATTCCGGAGTGTCTGCCGAGTGGTTCTGGCGTAGCCGGCAGTTGATTTTGGCGTGTCCACTAGGTGGTTCTGGGAAGTGGATCAGCTGGTTCCGGCATACTCGGCAGGTGGTACCGGCGTGTCTAGAACATGGTTCTGGCAAGTCTGAGAGGAGGTTCCGGCACGCCCGACAGGTGATTCCGGAGCTTCCGGCAAGTGTTTCTGGCGTACCTGGCAGGTGATTTTGGCATGTCCGACAGGTGTATCTTGCGAGTCGAGCAGGTGGTTCTGGCGTGCTCGGCAGGTGCTTCCGGTGTCATTGGCATGTGGTTCCGGCATGTCTGAGAGGTGGTTCCGCCATGCCCGGCAGGTGATTCCTGAGTGTTCGCCAAGTGGTTCTGGCGTAGCCGGCAGGTGATTTTGCATGTCCGGCAATGGTTCCGGCGAGTCGAGCCGGTGGTTCCGGCATGTCCGGCAGGTGGTTCCGGCATGCCAGGTAGGTGATTCCGGAATGTCCGGCATGTGGTTCTGGCACCTCTGAGAGGTGGTTCCGGCATGCCCGGCAGGTGATACCGGAGTGTCCGACATTTGGTTCTGGCACTTCTGAGAGGTGGTTCCGGAATGCCTGGCCTGTGATTCCGGAGTGTCTGCCGAGTGGTTCTGGCGTAGCCGGCAGTTGATTTTGGCGTGTCCACTAGGTGGTTCTGGGGAGTGGATCAGCTGGTTCCGGCATACTCGGCAGGTGGTACCGGTGTGTCCAGAACATGGTTCTGGCAAGTCTGAGAGGTGGTTCCGGCACGCCCGACAGGTGATTCCGGAGCGTCCGCCAAGTGTTTCTGGCGTACTCGGCAGGTGATTTTCGCGTGTCTGACAGGTGTATCTTGCGAGTCGAACAGGTGGCTGAGGCATGCTCAGCAGGTGCTTCCGGCGTCTCTGGCACGTGTTTCTGGTGTGTCTGAGAGCTGGTTCTGGCATCTCCGGCAGATGATTCCGGAGCGTCCACCAAGTGGTTGTTGTATACCTGGCAGGTGATTTTGGCGTGTCAGGAAGTTGGTTCCGGCTAGTTGAGCAGGTGGATCAGGCGTGCTCGCCAGGGGTTTCAGGCGGGTCTGGCAGGTGGTTTTGGTCTGTTCGTGGAGTGGTTCCGGCATCTCAGGCTCATGGTTCTGGCACGTCTGAGAGGTGGTTCTGGCCGGCCCGACAGGTTTTTCCATGGTGTCCGCCAAGTGGTTCTGGCATAGCTGGCAGGTGATGTTGGCATGACCAGCAGGTGGTTCCAGCCAGCCCGGCAGGTGATTCCGAAGTGTTCACCAAATGGTTGTGCCGTAGCCGGAATGTGATTTTGGCGTGTCCAGCAGGTGGTTTTGGCGAGTCGAGCAGGTGGTTCTGGAGTGCTCGGCAGGTGCTTCCGGTGTCATTGGCATGTGGTTCCGGCATGTCTGAGAGGTGTTTCCTCCATGCCCGGCAGGTGATTCCGGAGTGTTTGCCAAGTGGTTCTGGCGTAGCCGGCAGGTGATTTTGCATGTCCGGCAATGGTTCCGGCGAGTCGAGCCTGTGGTTCCGGCATGTCTGGCAAGTGGATCCGGCATTACCGGCAGGTGATTCCGGAGTGTCCGGCATGTGGTTCTGGCACCTCTGAGAGGTGGTTCCGGCATGCCCGGCAGGTGATACCAGAGTGTCTGGCATTTGGTTCTGGCACATCTGAGAGGTGGTTCCGGAATGCCTGGCATGTGATTCCGGAGTGTCTGCCGAGTGGTTCTGGAGTAGCCGGCACGTGATTTTGGCATGTCCAGCAGGTGGTTCCAGCGAGCTCGGCAGGTGGTTCCGGCATGTCCGGAACATGGTTCTTGCACGTCTGAGAGATGGTTCCGGCATGCCCGGCAGGTGATTCCGAAGTGTTCACCAAATTGTTGTGGCGTAGCCGGAAGTTGATTTTGGCGTGTCCAGCACGTGGTTTTGGCGAGTCGAGCAGGTGGTTCTGGCGTGCTCGGCAGGTGCTTCCGGTGTCATTGGCATGTGGTTCCGGCATGTCTGAGAGGTGGTTCCGGCATGCCGCGCAGGTGGTTCCGGAGTGTCTGCCGAGTGGTTCTGGAGGCAGCCCGGCAGGTGATTCCGGAGTGTCCGGCATGTGGTTCTGGCACCTCTGAGGGGTGGTTCCGGCATGCCCGGCAGGTGATTCTGGAGTGTCCGGCATGTGGTTCTGGCACGTATGAGAGGTGGTTCCGGCATGTCCGACAGGTGATTCCGGAGTGTTCGCCAAGTGGTTCTGGCTTAGCCGGCAGGTCATTTTGCATGTCCAGCGGTGGTTCCGGCAAGTCGAGCCGGTGGTTCCAGCGTGTCCGGCAGGTGTTTCCGGTCTTTCCGGCAGGTGGTTCTGGCGTGACCGGCACGAGGTTCTGGCACGTCTGAGAGTTGGTTCCGGCATGCCCGACAGGTGATTCCGGAGTGTCCGCCACATGGTTCTGGCGTACCCGGCAGGTGATTTTGGCGTATCTGTCAGGTGTTTCTTGCAAGTCGAGCATTTGGCTCAGGCATGCTCAGCAGGTGCTTCCGGCGAGTCTGGCACGTGGTTCTGCTGTGTCTGAGAGCTGGTTCTGGCATGTCCAGCAGATGATTCCGGAGTGTCCACCAAGCGGTTGTGGCATACCCGGCAGGTGATTTTAGCGTGTCAGGTAGGTGGTTCGAGCGAGTCGAGTAGGTGGTTCCGGCGTGCTCGGCAGGTGGTTCAGGCGGGTCTGGCAGGTGGTTTCGGTCTGTTCGGGGTGTGGTTCCGGCATCTCAGGCACATGGTTCTGGCACGTCTGATAGGTGGTTCCGGCCGGCCCGACAGGTGTTTCCATGTTGTACGCCAAGTGGTTCTGGCATAGATGGCAGGTGATGTTGGCGTGACCGGCAGGTGGTTCCAGCCAGCCCGGCAGGTGATTCCGAAGTGTTCACCAAATGGTTGTGGCGTAGCCGGAAGGTGATTTTGACGTGTCCAGCAGGTGGTTTTGGCGAGTCGAGCAGGTGGTTCTGGCGTGCTCGGCAGGTGCTTCCGGTGTCATTGGCATGTGGTTCTGGCACCTCTGAGAGGTGGTTCCGGCATGCCCGGAGGGGATACCGGAGTGTTCGCCAAGTGGTTCTGGCGTAGCCGGCAGGTGATTTTGCATGTCCGGCAATGGTTCCGGCGAGTCGAGCCGGTGGTTCCGGAATGTCCGGCAGGTGGTTCCGGCATGTCCGGCTGGTGGTTCCGGCATGCCCGGCAGGTGATTCCGGAATGTCCGGCATGTGGTTCTGGCACCTCTGAGAGGTGGTTCCGGAATGCCTGGCATGTGATTCCGGAGTGTCTGCCGAGTGGTTCTGGCGTAGCCGGAAGGTGATTTTGGCGTGTCCAGCAGGTGGTTCCGGTGAGCTCGGCAGGTGGTTCCGGCGTGTCTGCCGAGTGGTTCTGGCGTAGTCGGCAGGTGATTCTGGCGTGTCCAGCAGGTGGTTCTGAGGAGTGGATCAGGTGGTTCCGGCATACTCTGCAGGTGGTACTGGCGTGTCCGGAACATGGTTCTGGCAAGTCTGAGAGGTGGTTCCGGCATGCCCGACAGGTGATTCCGGAGTGTTCGCCAAGAGGTTCTGGCGTAGCCGGCAGGTCATTTTGCATGTCCGGCGGTGGTTCTGGCGAGTCGAGCCGGTGGTTCTGGCGTGTCCGGCAGGTGGTTCTGGCGTGACTGGCACGACGTTCTGGCACGTCTGAGAGTTGGTTCCGGCATGCCCGACAGGTGATTCCAGAGTGTCCGCCACGTGGTTCTGGTGTACCCGGCAAGTGATTTTGGCGTGTCTCGCAGGTGTTTCTTGCAAGTCGAGCATTTGGCTCAGGCATGCTCAGCACGTGCTTCCGGCATGTCTGGCACGTGGTTCTGGTGTGTCTGAGAGCTGGTTCCGGCACGCCCGACAAGTGATTCCGGAGCGTCCGCCAAGTGTTTCTGGCGTACCCGGCAGGTGATTTTGGCATGTCCGACAGGTGTTTCTTGAGAGTCGAGCAGGTGGCTCAGGCATGCTCAGCTGGTGCTTCCGGCGTCTCTGGCACGTGGTTCTGGTGTGTCTGAGAGCTGGTTCTGGCATGTCCGGCAGATGATTCCGGAGTGTCCACCAAGTGGTTCTGGTATACCTGGCAGGTGATTTGGCGTGTCAGGAAGGTGGTTCCGGCTAGTTGAGCAGGTGGATCAGGCGTGCTCGCCAGGGGGTTCAGGCGGGTCTGGCAGGTGGTTTCGGTCTGTTCGGGGAGTGGTTCCAGCATCTCAGGCACATGGTTCTGGCACGTCCGAGAGGTGGTTCCGGCCGGCCGGAGAGGTGTTTCCGGAGTGTCCGCCAAGTGGTTCTGGCGTAGCTGAAAGGTGATGTTGGCGTGACCGGCAGGTGGTTCCAGCCAGCCCGGCAGGTGATTCCGGAGTGTCTGCCGTGTGGTTCTGGCGTAGCTGGCAGGTGATTTTGGCGTGTCCAGCAGGTGGTTCCGGCTAGCTCGGCAGGTGGTTGCAGCGTGTCCGGAACATGGTTCTGGCACGTCTAAGAGATGGTTCCGGCATGCCCGGCAGGTGATTCCGGGGAGTCCGGCATGTGGTTCTGGCACCTCTGAGAGGTGGTTCCGGCATGCCTGGCAGGTGATTCCGGAGTGTCCGGCATGTGGTTCTGGCACCTCTGAGAGGTGGTTCCGGCATGCCCGGCAGGTGTTTCCAGAGTGTCCGGCATGTGGTTCTGGCACCTCTGAGAGGTGGTTCCGGCATGCCAGGCAGGTGGTTCCAGAGTGTCTGCCGAGTGGTTCTGGCATAGTCGGCAGGTGATTCTGGCGTGTCCAGCAGGTGGTTCTGAGGAGTGGATCAGGTGGTTCCGGCATACTCGGCAATTGGTACCGGCGTGTCCAGAACTTGGTTCTGGCAAGTCTGAGAGGCGGTTCCGGCATGCCCGACAGGTGATTCCGCAGTGTTCGCTAAGTGGTTCTGGCATAGCCGGCAGGTCATTTTGCATGTCCGGCGGTGGTTCCGGCGAGTCGGCCGGTGGTTCCGGCGTGTCCGGCAGGTGGTTCTGGCGTGACCGGCACGAGGTTCTGGCACGTCTGAGAGTTGGTTCCGGCATGCCTGACAGGTGATTCCGGAGTGTCCGCCACGTGGTTTTGGCGTACCCTCCTGGTGATTTTGGCGTGTCTGGCAACTGGTTCCAGCGAGTCGAGTAGGTTGTTCCGGCGTGCTCGGCAGGTGGTTCAGGCGGGTCTGGCAGGTGGTTTCGGTCTGTTTGGGGTGTGGTTCCGGCATCTCAGGCACATGGTTGTGGCACGTCTGATAGGTGGTTCCGGCCGGCCCGACATGTGTTTCCATGGTGTCCGCCAAGTGGTTCTGGCATAGCTGGCAGGTGATGTTGGCGTGACCGGCAGGTGGTTCCAGCCAGCCCGGCAGGTGATTCCGAAGAGTTCACCAAATGGTTGTGGTGTAGCCGGAAGGTGATTTTGGCGTGTCCAGCAGGTGGTTTTGGCGAGTCGAGCAGGTGGTTCTGGCGTGCTCGGCAGGTGCTTCCGGTGTCATTGGCATGTGGTTCCGGCATGTCTGAGAGGTGGTTCCGCCATGCCCGGCAGATGATTCCGGAGTGTTCCCCAAGTGTTTCTGGCATAGCCGGCAGGTGATTTTGCATGTCCGGCAATGGTTCCGGCGAGTCGAGCCGGTGGTTCCGGCATGTCCGGCAGGTGGTTCCGGCATGCCCGGCAGGTGATTCCGGAGTGTCCGGCATGTGGTTCTGGCACCTCTGAGAGTTGGTTCCAGCATGCCCGGCAGGTGATACCGGAGTGTTCGCCAAGTGGTTCTGGCGTAGCCAGCAGGTGATTTTGCATGTCCGGCAATGGTTCCGGCGAGTCGAGCCGGTGGTTCCGGAATGTCCGGCAGGTGGTTCCGGCATGTCCGGCAGGTGGTTCCGGCATGTCCAGCACGTGGTTCCAGCATGCCCGGCAGGTGATTCCGGAGTGTCCGGCATGTGGTTCTGGCAGCTCTGAGAGGTGGTTCCGGAATGCCTGGCCTGTGATTCCGGAGTGTCTGCCGAGTGGTTCTGGCGTAGCCGTCGGTTGATTTTGGCGTGTCCACTAGGTGGTTCTGGGGAGTGGATCAGCTGGTTGCGGCATACTCGGCAGGTGGTACCGGCGTGTCCAGAACATGGTTCTGGCAAGTCTGAGAGGTGGTTCCGGCACGCCCGACAGGTGATTCTGGAGCGTCCGCCAAGTGTTTCTGGCATACCCGGCAGGTGATTTTGGCATGTCCGACAGGTGTTGCTTGCGAGTCGAGCAGGTGGCTCAGGCATGCTCAGCTGGTGCTTCCGGCGTCTCTGGCACGTGGTTCTGGGGTGTCTGAGAGCTGGTTCTGGCATGTCCGGCAGATGATTCCGGAGTGTCCACCAAGTGGTTCTGGTATACCTGGCAGGTGATTTTGGCGTGTCAGGAAGGTGGTTCCGGCTAGTTGAGCAGGTGGATCAGGCGTGCTCGCCAGGGGGTTCAGGCGGGTCTGGCAGGTGGTTTCGGTCTGTTCGGGGAGTGGTTCCGGCATCTCAGGCACATGGTTCTGGCACGTCTGAGAGGTGGTTGCGGCCGGCCCGACAGGTGTTAACGGAGTGTCCGCCAAGTGGTTCTGGCGTAGCTGAAAGGTGATGTTGGCGTGACCGTCAGGTGGTTCCAGCCAGCACCGCAGGTGATTCCGGAGTGTCTGCCGAGTGGTTCTCGCGTAGCCGGCAGGTGATTTTCGCGCGTCCAGCAGGTGGTTCCGGCGAGCTCGGCAGGTGGTACCGGCGTGTCCGGAACATGATTCTGGCACGTCTGAGAGATGGTTCCGGCATGCCCGGCAGGTGATTGCGGAGTGTCCGGCATGTGGTTCTGGCACCTCTGAGAGGTGGTTCCGGCATGCCCGGCAGGTGGTTCCGGAGTGTGTGCTGAGTGCTTCTGGCGTAGTCGACAGGTGATTCTGGCGTGTCCAGCACGTGTTTCAGGTGAGTGGATCAGGTGGTTCCAGCATACTCGGCAGGTGGTACCGTCGTGTCCGGAACAGGGTTCTGTCAAGTCTGAGAGGCCGTTCCGGCATGCCCGACAGGTGATTCCGGAGTGTTCGCCAAGTGGTTCTGGCATAGCAGACATGTCATTTTGCATGTCCGGCGGTGGTTGCGGCGAGTCGAGCCGGTGGTGCCGGCGTGTCCAGCAGGTGTTTCTGGTCTGTCCGGCAGGTGGTTCTGGCGTGTCCGGCACGAGCTTCTGGCACGTTTGAGAGTTGGTTCCGGCATGCCCGAAAGGTGATTCCGGAGTGTCCGCCACGTGGTTCTGGTGTACCCGGCGGGTGGTTTTGGCGTGTCTGGCAGGTGTTTCTGGCAATTCGAGCATTTGGCTCAGGCATGATCATCAGGTGCTTCCGGAGTGTCTGGCACGTGGTTCTGGTGTGTCTGAGAGCTGGTTCTGGCATGTCCGGCAGATGATTCCGGAGTGTCCACCAAGTGTTTGTGACATACCCGGGAGGTGATTTTATCGTGTCAGGTAGGTGATTCCGGCGAGTCGAGTAGGTGGTTCCGGCGTGCTCGGCAGGTGGTTCAGGCGGGTCTGGCAGGTGGTTTCGGCCTTTTCGGGGTGTGGTTCGGGCATCTCAGGCACATGGTTCTGGCACGTCTGAGAGGTGGTTGCGGCCGGCCCGACAGGTGTTTCCATGGTGTCCGCCAAGTGGTTCTGGCATAGCTGGCAGGTGATGTTGGCGTGACCGGCAGGTGGTTCCAGCCAGCCCGGCAGGTGATTCCGAAGAGTTCACCAAATGTTTGTGGCGTTGCCGGCAGGTGATTTTGGCGTGTCCAGCAGGTGGTTTTGGGGAGTCGAGCAGGTGGTTCTGGCGTGCTCGGCAGGTGCTTCCGGTGTCATTGGCATGTGGTTCCGGCATGTCTGAGAGGTGGTTCCGCCATGCCCGGCAGGTGATTCCGGAGTGTTCGCCAAGTGGTTCTGGCGTAGTCGGCAGGTGATTTTGCATGTCCGGCAGTGTTTCCGGTGAGTCGAGCCGGTGGTTCCGGCATGTCCGGCAGGTGATTCCGGCATGTCCAGCAGGTGGTTCTGGGGAGTGGATCAGGTGGTTCCGGCATGCCCGGCAGGTGATTCCGGAGTGTTCGCCATGTGGTTCTGGCGTAGCCGGCAGTTCATTTTGCATTTCCGGCGGTTTTTCCGGCGAGTCGAGCCAGTGGTTCCGGCATGCCCGGCAGGTGATTCCGGAGTGTCCGGCATGTGGTTCTGGCACCTCTGAGAGGTGGTTCCGGCATGCCCGGCAGGTGATACCGGAGTGTTCGCCAAGTGGTTCTGGGGTAGCCGCCAGGTGATTTTGCATGTCCGGCAATGGGTCCGGCGAGTCGAGCCGGTGGTTCCGGAATGTTCGGCAGGTTGTTCCGGCATGTCCAGCACGTGTTTCCAGCATGCCCGGCAGGTGATTCCGGAGTCTCCGGCATGTGGTTCTGGCACCTCTGAGAGGTGGTTCTGGCATGCCCAGCAGGTGATACCGGAGTGTCCGGCATTTGGTCTGGCACCTCTGAGAGGTGGTTCCGGAATGCCTGGCCTGTGATTCCGGAGTGTCTGCCGAGTGGTTCTGGCGTAGCCGGCAGTTGATTTTGGCGTGTCCGCTAGGTGGTTCTGGGGAGTGGATCAGCTGGTTCCGGCATACTCGGCAGGTGGTACCGGCGTGTCCAGAACATGGTTCTGGCAAGTCTGAGAGGTGGTTCCGGCACGCCCGACAGGTGATTCCGGAGCGTCCGCCAAGTGTTTCTGGCGTAGCCGGCAGGTGATTTTGGCATGTCCGACAGGTGTTTCTTGCGAGTCGAGCAGGTGGCTCAGGCATGCTCAGCTGGTGCTTCCGGCGTCTCTGGCACGTGGTTCTGGTGTGTCTGAGAGCTGGTCCTGGCATGTCCGGCAGATGATTCCGGAGTGTCCACCAAGTGGTTCTGGTAGACCTGGCAGGTGATTTTGGCGTGTCAGGAAGTTGGTTCCGGCATGCCCGGCAGGAGGTTCCGGAGTGTCTGCCGAGTTGTTGTGGCGTAGCCGGCAGGTGATTTTGGCGTGTCCAGAAGGTGGTTCCGGCGAGCTCGGCAGGTGGTACCGGCGTGTCCGGAACATGGTTCTGGCACGTCTGAGAGATGGTTCCGGCATGCCCGGCAGGTGATTGCGGAGTGTCCGGCATGTGGTTCTGGCACCTCTGAGAGGTGGTTCCGGCATGCCCGGCAGGTGGTTCCGGAATGTCTGCCAAGTTGTTCTGGCGTAGCCGGCAGGTGATTCTGGCGTGTCCAGCAGCTGGTTCTGGGGAGTGGATCAGGTGGTTCCGGCATGCTCGGCAGATGGTACCGGCGTGTCCGGAACATGGTTCTGGCAAGTCTGAGAGGCGGTTCCGGCATGCCCGACAGGTGATTCCGGAGTGTTCGACAAGTGGTTCTGGCGTCGCCGGCAGGTCATTTTGCATGTCCGGCGGTGGTTCCGGCGACTCGAGCCGGTGGTTCCTGCGTGTCAAGGACGTGGTTCCGGTCTGTCCGGCAGGTGGTTCTGGCGTGTCCGGCACGAGGTTCTGGCACGTCTGAGAGTTGGTTCCGGCATGCCCGACAGGTGATTTCGGAGTGTCCGCCACGTGGTTCTGGCGTAGCCGGCAGGTGATTTTGCATGTCCGGCAGTGGTTCCGGCGAGTCGAGCCGGTGGTTCTGGCATGTCCGGCAGGTTGTTCCGGCATGTCCAGCACGTGGTTCCAGCATGCCCGGCCGGTGATTCCGGAGTGTCTGGCATGTGGTTTTGGCACCTCTGAGAGGTTGTTCTGGCATGCCCGGCAGGTGATACCGGAGTGTCCGGCATTTGGTTCTGGCACCTCTGAGAATTGGTTCCAGGATGCCTGGCATGTGATTCCGGAGTGTCTGCCGAGTGGTTCTCGCGTGTCCAGCAGGTGGTTCCGGTCTGTCCGGCAGGTGGTTCTGGCGTGTCCGGCACGAGGTTGTGGCACGTCTGAGAGTTGGTTCCGGCATGCCCGACAGGTGATTCCGGATTGTCCGCCACGTGGTTCTGGGGTACCCGGCAGGTGATTTTGGCGTGTCTGGCAGGTGTTTCTTGCAAGTCGAGCATTTGGCTCAGGCATGCTCAGCAGGTGCTTCCGGCGTGTCCGGCACGTGGTTCTGGTGTGTCTAAGATCTGGTTCTGGCATGTCCAGCAGATGATTCCGGAGTGTCCACCAAGTGGTTGTGGCATACCCGGCAGGTGATTTTAGCGTGTCAGGTAGGTGGTTCGAGCGAGTCGAGTAGGTGGTTCCGGCGTGCTCGGCAGGTGGTTCAGGCGGGTCTGGCAGGTGGTTTCGGTCTGTTCGGGCTGTGGTTCCGGCATCTCAGGCACATGGTTCTGGCACGTCTGATAGGTGGTTCCGGCTGGCCCGACAGGTGTTTCCATGGTGTCCGCCAAGTGGTTCTGGCATAGCTGGCAGGTGATGTTGGCGTGACCGGCAGGTGGTTCCAGCCAGCCTGGCAGGTGATTCCGAAGTCTTCACCAAATGGTTGTGGCGTAGCCGGAAGGTGATTTTGGCGTGTCCAGCAGGTGGTTTTGGCGAGTCGAGCAGGTGGTTCTGGCGTGCTCGGCAGTTGCTTCCGGTGTCATTGGCATGTGGTTCCTGCATGTCTGAGAGGTGGTTCCGGCATGCCCGGCAGGTGGTTCCGGAGTGTCTGCCGAGTGGTTCTGCAGCCAGCCCGGCAGGTGATTCCGAAGAGTTCACCAAATGGTTGAGGCTTAGCCGGCAGGTGATTTTGGCATGTCAGGAAGGTGGTTCCGGCTAGTTGAGCAGGTGGATCAGGCGTGCTCGCCAGGGGGTTCAGGCGGGTCTGGCAGGTGGTTTCGGTCTGTTCGGGGAGTGGTTCCGGCATCTCAGGCACATGGTTCTGGCACGTCTGAGAGGTGGTTCCTGCCGGCCCGACAGGTGTTCCGGAGTGTCCGCCAAGTGGTTCTGTCGTAGCTGAAAGGTGATGTTGGCGTGACCGGCAGGTGGTTCCAGCCAGCCCGGCAGGTGATTCCGGACTGTCTGCCGTGTGGTTCTGACGTAGCTGGCAGGTGATTTTGGCGTGTCCAGCAGGTGGTTCCGGCGAGCTCGGCAGGTGGTAGCAGCGTGTCCGGAACATGGTTCTGGCACGTTTGAGAGATGGTTCCGGCATGCCCGGCATGTGATTCCGGAGTGTCCGGCATGTGGTTCTGGCACCTCTGAGAGGTGGTTCCGGCATGCCCGGCAGGTGGTTCAAGAGTGTCTGCCGAGTGGTTCTGGAATAGTCGGCAGGTGATTCTGGCGTGTCCTGCAGGTGGTTCTGGGGAGTGGATCAGGTGGTTTCGGCATACTCGGCAGGTGGTACCGGCGTATCCGGAACATGGTTCTGGCAAGTCTGAGAGGCGGTTCCGGCATGCCCGACAGGTGATTCCAGAGTGTTCGCCAAGTGGTTCTGGCGTAGCCGGCAGGTCATTTTGCATGTCCGGCGGTGGTTCCGGCGAGTCGAGCCGGTGGTTCCGGCGTGTCCGGCAGGTGGTTCTGGCGAGTCAAGCCGGTGGTTCCGGCGTGTCCGGCAGGTGTTTCCGGTTTGTCCGGCACGTGGTTCTGGCGTGTCCGGCACGAGGTTCTGGCATGTCTGAGAGTTGGTTCCGGCATGCCCGACAGGTGATACCGGAGTGTGCGCCACGTGGTTCTGGCGTACCCGGCAGGTGATTTTGGCGTGTCTGGCAGGTGTTCCTTGCAAGTCGAGCATTGGCTCAGGCATGATCAGCAGGTGCTTCCTGCCTGTCCGGCCCGTGGTTCTGGTGTGTCTGAGAGCTGGTTCTGGCATGTCCGGCAGATGATTTCGGAGTGTCCACCAAGTGGTTGTGGCATACCCGGCAGGTGATTTTAGCGTGTCAGGTAGGTGGTTCCGGCGAGTCGAGTAGGTGGTTCCGGCGTGCTCTGCAGGTGGTTCAGGCGGGTCTGGCAAGTGGTTTCGGTCTGTTCGGGGTGTGGTTCTGGCATCTCAGGCACATGGTTGTGGCACGTCTGATAGGTGGTTCAGGCCGGCCCGACAGGTGTTTCCATGGTGTCCGCCAAGTGGTTCTGGCATAGCTGGCAGGTGATGTTGGCATGACCGGCAGGTGGTTCCAGCCAGCCCGGCAGGTGATTCCGGAGTGTCTGCCGAGTGGTTGTGGAGCCAGCCCTGCAGGTGATTCTGAAGAGTTCACCAAATGGTTGTGGCGTAGCCGGCAGGTTATTTTGGCGTGTCAGGAAGTTGGTTCCGGCTAGTTGAGCAGGTGGATCAGGCGTGCTCGCCAGGGGATTCAGGCGGGTCTGGCAGGTGGTTTCGGTCTGTTCGGGGAGTGGTTCCGGCATCTCAGGCACATGGTTCTGGCACGTCTGAGAGGTGGTTCCGGCCAGCCGGAGAGGTGTTTCCGGAGTGTCCGCCAAGTGGTTCTGGCGTAGCTGAAAGGTGATGTTGGCGTGACCGGCAGGTGGTTCCAGCCAGCCCGGGAGGTGATTCCGAAGAGTTCACCAAATTGTTGTGGCGCAGCCGGCAGGTGATTTTTTTGTGTCCAGCGGGTGGTTTTGGCGAGTCGAGCAGGTGGTTCTGGAGTGCTCGGCAGGTGCTTCCGGTGTCATTGGCATGTGGTTAAGGCATGTCTGAGAGGTGGTTCCGCAATGCCCGGCAGGTGATTACGGAGTGTTCGCCAAGTGGTTCCGGCGTAGCCGGCAGGTGATTTTGCATGTCCGGCAATGATTCCGGCGAGTCGAGCCGGTGATTCCGGCATATCCGGTAGGTGGTTCCGGCATGCCCGGCAGGTGATTCCGGAGTGTCCGGCATGTGGTTCTGGCACCTCTGAGAGGTGGTTACGGCATGCCCGGCAGGTGGTTCCGGGGTGTCTGCCGAGTGCTTCTGGCGTAGCTGGCAGGTGATTCTGGGGTGTCCAGCAGGTGGTTCTGGGGAGTGGATCAGGTGGTTCCGGCATACTCGGCAGATGGTACCGGCGTGTACGGAACATGGTTCTGGCAAGTCTGAGAGGTGGTTCCGGAATGCCCGACAGGTGATTCCGGACTGTTCGCCAAGTGGTTCTGGCGTAGCCGGCAGGTCATTTTGCATGTCCGGCGGTGGTTCCGGTGAGCCAAGCCGGTTGTTCCGGTGTAGCCGGCTGTTGATTTTGGCGTGTCCACTAGGTCGTTCTGGGGAGTGGATCAGCTGGTTCCGGCATACTCGGCAGGTGGTACCGGCGTGTCCAGAACATGGTTCTGGCAAGTCTGAGAGGTGGGTCCGGCACGCCCGA